>NC_081554.1:10635130-10702630 GCF_963082655.1 Stomoxys calcitrans
GAGGAGAGGAAATACAGATTTTGTGGGAATTGTGGAGTACTAGATACTAGTACTAGATAGATTTACCAATTTCAATGTTCTTTTAATTTCGTTCCATTTGAACTTGCTATCTATGGCTGATTAAAACGTTCGCTCATAGTACAGCTTTTTAGAGTTTTCTATGGATTAAACTACGGTCCGTGTGGTAGTTTTGAGTACCAGGATAGAAACACATCCTAGGATCTAACCAAGATAGAAACACGTCCTATGATCTAACCAAGATAGAAACACGTCCTAGGATGTAACCAGGATTGAACCATGTCCTAGGATGAAACCATGTCCAGGGATGTAACCACGTCCTAGGATGTAACCTCGTCCTGAGATGTAAACTCGTCCTAGGATGTAAACTCGTCCTAGGGTGTAACCACGTCCAGGGATGTAACCACGTCCTGGGATGTAACCACGTCCTTAGATGTAACCTCGTCCTAGGATGTAACCACGTCCAGGGTTGAGACGAAACGAAATAACCTGGCTAAAATTTTGCACACTGACTTTTTCGTCATCCTTAAATATACATGCCAAATATGATCAGAATTGGTTCGGAATCTGATATAGCTCCAAGATCATAGCAATTATTTTCCTTTATCCTTTGTTTGCCTATAAAGAGATGTCGGCCAAAGAACTTGACAAATGCGATCCATGGTGAAGGGTATATAAGAACTTAACACGCTCTTACTTTAACGGTCAACATGGCGCCAAAAAAGTCACTGGTATGCATTCGTCGAAGGCTATTAGGGAAATTGTGTCTGAGCCGAAAATCCTTTGTGCAATAAGAAGTTTCGACTGCTTTAAGTCGACAGTCCCTGATTATGTATTACCTGTTGAAATACGAGCTGTGTCTGATAGACAGGTTTCCTGGCTTAGGGAATGTATCAGAATGTCATAGATACCTGTGGGATGGAGGGACACAAAGGTCATTTTCATTCCGAAAGCAGGAAAACCCTACCACACGAAGGCGAAAGATTTTCGTCCTATTAGTCTGTCATCCTATATGCCGAAGACTCTTGAGGCAAACTCTTTGGGAAAAGATCCCTGGAGATCGCATGCAGCATGCATATAGTAAAGTCAAATCCACTAAAACAGCCCTTCACGACCTAGTCGGCTACATAGAGGGTTCTCTCGCTGTCAGGGAATATACAATGGTAGCATTTCTTGACATTGAAGGTGCTTTCAATAATGTAAAACCGACGTCAACCATGAAGGAGTTGAAGTTTCTAGGCATCAAATTCACCGTAAGAAAGTTTATTGATAACTTACTAACTAAAAGATACATTACGGCAGGATCTGTGGATTTAAAAAGATGGGTCAGCAGATAACTTCTCAAATACCTGGGTGTTTTGCTGGACAAGAAATCGAACTTCAAATCCAACATTTTGGAAAGGGCAAGAAAGGCCACTCTTGCCCTATACACCTGCAAAAGGGCCATTGGAAAAATTAGGGATTTAGACCGCGTGTCATGCAATGGGTATATACCGCAATTGTCAGACCTATAATGTTGTGGTCTGGTGGACGGCGCTTCAAAAATCCTAGAACTAGAAGGTATCTTCCTTCTTCTGTTCCTGTGGTATCACAATAGACGAAAATGTCCAAGTGAGTCTGATGGCAGACCCCCACTTTAACCTAACCTAACTTTATAACATATCCCAATGTACTTTTCTGAATATATCCCTCATCCACTGTCCATCTAAAACTCTCTAGTCCCTCACACATTATCCTTTGACTACGGCATGTCTTCGATCACCAAATGTTGTTTGACGAATGTCAGCATGTTGATGCAACATTAATCGGTCATTTTTATGGCACTCATTCGTTTGTTCGTTCGTTACTATGGTGCTGACATAACTGCCGCATAGTTTTAGTAACTCAAACTCCAACTCTATTCGTTACACCTTATTTTATTCTAAACAGAACGTGACTATACTGAAAATCATTTTTCTTCAGAGGCAAACAAAGCCAAGACAAAAAGCCCAAACGAAACTAAATAAATAACAAAGTGTGTGTGTGTGTATGAGTTTGTGGAAGTTTTCTTCTACCCCTTGGCTTTTTGGGCATTGTTAATGAAAAAATTCCCAATTAGACGCAGTTATTAAAGTTCGAATGTAGATTTGACTTTGGGAAGGCGTGAGAAAAGTAAACATCAATGTCAACATGGTCTATATGACATGGCATGGGTAAAGTTGTCATTGCATAGATACGATACAACATAGTAGATGGCATGTTAAGATGATGGATAGGTTTGGAGACAGAACTGGTAAAAGGTTTAGGCTTTAAAAGTTTGCAAAAACTTGGAATCGGAAGTAAATGAGAAAATCTTCAAAATGATGAAATATTAATCATACGCCTAGGAGATCCAAAAACGAAATATATACATAACCACATAAGCTAATGACTATAGACAATTTCTTCATAATAGAATTTTATTTAGATTTTTGTTTAATTTCTCAACATTTTAAACAAGTAAGGCCGGGCCGAATCTTATATACCCTCCACCATGGATCGCATTTGTCGAGTTCTATGCGCGGTACCTCTTTTTAGGCAAAAAAAAAATAATGAATAAGAACTGTTATGCTATTGGAGGTATATCAAGTTATAGTCTGGCTCGGACCATAAATGAATTGAATGCTGAACGTTTTAGAAGTCATTGTGTAATATTTCAGTTCATTCGGATAAGAATTGCGCTTTGTAGGGGCTCATGAAGCAAAAATCGGGAGATAGGTTTATATGGGAGTTGTATCAAGCTCTTGATCGATTCAGACCATATTAGACACGTTTGTCGAAGGTCATGAGAGTAGCCGTTGTACAAAATTTCAGCCAAATCGGATGAGAAGTACGCCCTCTAGAGGTTATGAACCGATTTGCGACATACTCAGCACAGTAAATGGAAGTCATAACAAAACACCTTATGCAAAATTTCAGCCAAATCGGGTGAGAACCACGCGCTCTATTGGCTCAAGAAATTGAGATCCAAGATCGGTTTATATGAAAGCTATACCAGATTATGAACCGATTTGAATCATACTAAACACAGTTGTTGGAAACGATACCAAAACACTTCGTGAAAAATTTCAGTCAAATCGAATAAGAAGTGCGCCCTCTAGAGGCTCAAGAAGTCAAGACCTAAGATCGGTTTATATATCAGCTATATCGAAACAAGGACCGATTTGAACCATACTTAGCGCAGTTGTTGGAAGTGGTACCAAAACACCACGTGCAAAATTTCAGCCAAATCGGATGAGAACCACGCGCTCTATTGGCTCAAGAAGTCAAGATCCAAGATCGTTTTATATGAAAGCTATACCAGATTATGAACCGATTTGAACCATACTTGGCGTAGTTGTTGGAAGTGATACCAAAACACCACGTGCAAAATTCCAGTCAAATCAGATGAGAACTGCGCCCTATAGAGGCTCAAGAAGTCAAGACCCAAGATCGGTTTATATGGCAGCTATATCAAAACATGGACCGATTTGAACCGTACTTAGGGTAGTTGTTGGAAGTGATATCAAAACACGTCGTGCCAAATTTCAGTGAAATCGGAAGAGAATTGCGCCCTCTAGGGGCTCAAGAAGTCAAGATCCAAGATCGGTTTATATGAAAGCTGTATACCAGATTATGAACCGATTTGAGTCATACTAAACACAGTTGTTGGAAACGATACCAAAACACTTCGTGCAAAATTTCAGTCAAATCTGAAAAGAAGTACTCCCGCTAGAGGCTCAAGAAGTCAAGACCCAATATCGGCTTATATGACTGCTATATCAAAACATGAACCTGTTTAAACCATACTTAGCGTAGTTGCTGGAAGTGATATCAAAACACAACTTGCAAAATTTGAGTCAAATCGGATAAGAATTGCGCCCTCTAGAGGCCCAAGAAGTCAAAACCCAAGATCGGTTTATATGGCAGATATATCGAAATATGAACCGATTTAAACCATACTTAGCGTAGTTGCAGGAAGTGATATCAAAACACAACGTGCAAAATTTCAGTTAAATCGGATAAGAATTGCGCCCTCTAGAGGCTCAAGAAGTCAAGATACAAGATCGGTTTATATGACAGCTATATCAAAACACGGACCGATTTGAACCATACTTTGCGCAGTTGTTGAAAGGGATACCAAAACACCACGTGCAAAATTTCAGTGAAATCGGGCGAGAATTGCGCCCTCTAGAAGCTCAAGAAATCAAAACCCAAGATCGGTTTATATGGCAGCTATATCAAAACGTAGACCGATTTAAACCATACTTAACGTAGATGTTGGAAGTGATACCAATGCACCACGTGCAAAATTTCAGCCAAGTCGGATAGGAATTGCGCCCTCTAGATGCTCAAGAAGTCAAGACCCAGATCGGTTTATATGACAGCCATACCAGATTATTAACCGATATGAATCATACTTAACACAATTGTTGGAAGTGATATCAAAACACTACGTGCAAAATTTCAGTCAAATCGGACGAGAATTGCGCCCAAAAACCAATGAACATTTCTGAAATTTGGAATGTCGACTGACACTACACCTCTAAATGTCCATGTTGGCAATATTTGTGAGTCTTTAGCCTTAAAGAACTTCTTCGTACAAGAAGTTGTAACTTTGCAAACATAGGTCTTTATGCTAATTCCGATTTCGATTCCGATACATCAATTTTACACTTTAACAAGATTTCTACAACGCCTTTCATGTACAACAACCTCAGTGGTAATGTGTGACTTAAAACTCAATCTTTAGCAAATAAGTGAGAAAAAGACACCTCCACGAGTCAAATTGATCTTCATCCTTATCGTGAGCGCCACCACCACAGCCACAGCCGCATTAAATATGCAAAACCAATACTTGGTGAAAAAAATGCATACTCTGACTATTGTAAGCAGCAGCATTGGCTGCAAATATGAATGCACAAGTACCAAATCGCACTCGATGGTGGCACATGCTCAATGCATCTGCTGATGGCGGTGTGATCAGCTTTAAGTTGTTAATAATTTTAAAAAATATAACCACCGCCACCGGCAGAACACCCACGACTTAATGCTAATTTGTTGCTTATTGAAAAGGAACACAGGTTTATACAATTTTAAAAGTTGAGAATAATGTTAAATGTCGTACGATTTTCCAGGGATCTTCAAGAGGATGAAAACGATAAACGATAATAATTTGCAATATTTTTATACCCACCACCGAAGGGGATGGTTATAACGGTGCAACACATCGAAATATCCATTTCCGACCCTATAAAGTATATATATATTCTTGATCAGCGTAAAAATCTTAGACGCTCTAGCCATGTCCGTCCGTCTGTCTGTTGAAATCACGCCACAGTCGTTAACAAGTAAAAACGTGCTAAGTTCGGACGGTCCGAATCTTATATACCCTGCTCAATGGACAGCATTTGTCGAGTTCTTTTCCCGGTGTCTCTTTTTAGGCAAACAAAGGAAAGGAAAGGATAAAAGAAACGAATTGCTATGCTATTGGAGCTATATTATGTTCCGATTCGGACCAAAATGGAATGAATGTTGGAGTCCACAGTAGAAGTCATTGTGTAAAATTTTAGCCAAATCGAATAAGGATTTCGCTCTATAGGGACTCAAAAACTAAAATAGGGAGATCGTTTTATAGGCGAACTGTATGCGGTTATAGACCGATTCAGACTATATTTGTCACGAATGTTGAGGGGAGAAGCTGTTGAACAAAATTTCACCCAAATCAGATAATAACTGCACCCTATAGAGGCTCAAGAAGTCAAGATCCCAGATCGGTTTATATGGCAGCTATATCAGTTTATAAACCGATTTGAACCATAATTTACACAGTTGTTGAAGGTCGTAACGAAACACCTCATGCAAAATGTCAGCCAAATAGGATAAGAATTGCGTCCTCTAGGGGCTCAAGACTTCAAGATTCAAGATCGGTTTATATGGCAGCTATATCAGGTTATCAACCGATTTCACGTCGTGCAAAATGTCAGCCAAATCTGATAGGATTTGCACACTCTAGAGGCTCCAGAAATCAAGACCCCAGATCGGTTTATATCACAGTTACTTCAGGTTATGGATTGATCTCTTACTTACTTAGCCGTTCTTTTCTGAATTGCCTAAAATATTGTATGTTTTACCTTCAACATTTGTGTCAAATATGGTCGGAATCGGTCCAAAACCTCATATAAACGGTTCTCACAATTTTACTTCTTGGGCCTGTAGAGGGCGCAGTTATTGCTTGGTATGGATGGAATTTTGCAGAATGACTTCTCCTATGACCTTCAACATAGCTGCCAAATATGGTTTGAACAGGTCCGTAACCTGATCCGTTTCCTATATAAATAGATCTCCCGATTTTACTTTTGTGGCCTCTAGAGGGCGCACTTCCAATCTGATTTGGTTGAGATTTTACACAATGGCATTTACTATGGTTTCCAGCATCCAAGCTAAGTATTGCCGGAATCGGTCTAAAACATTACATAGCTTCCATATAAACCGATATCCCGATTATACTTCTTGAGCCTCCAGAGGTCACAGTTATTATCTGACACAACACAACAACTTCTCCTTAGACCTTCAACATAGGTGCCAAGTCGATCCATAATCTGATATAGCTCCTATATAAACCTATCTCCCTATTTTTCTTTTTTAACCTCTAGAGGGCGCATTTCTTATCTGATTTGGCTAACATTTTGCACAGTGACTTCACCTATGGGATGTCAAATAAGGTTTGCGTCGGTTCATAACCTGATATAGCTCTCGCATAAACCGATATCCCGATTTTATTTCCGGAGCCCCTAGAGTAAAATTTTTATACGATTTGGTTGAAATTTTGCACAATGGCATCTACTATGGTTTCCAGCATTGTAGCTAAGTATGACCGGAATCGGTTCAGAACCTGATAGAGCTCCAAAAGTATTGTCATACTAAACAATTATTCTTTGTTTTTCTATAGAGAGATACTCGCCAAAGTACTTAACAAATTCTATATATCGAAGTCTGGCAGGACCGATATTATATTATCGGCCCTGCCGGAATTCGTGCGCACTTTCTTGTTATATCCTACACCACTACTGTGGTACAGGATATTATAACTAAGTGCATTTGTTGGTACTTGGAGGCCACCGTAGCGCAGAGGTTAGCATGTCCGCCTATGACGCCGAACGCCTGGGTTCGAATCCTGGCGAGACCATCAGAAACAATTTTCAGCTGTGGTTTTCCCCTCCTTATGCTGGCAACATTTGTGAGGTACTATGCCATGTAAAATTTCTCTTCAAAGAGGTGTCGCACTGTAGGACGCCATTCGAACTCGTCTATAAAAAGGAGGCCCCTTATCATTGAGCTTAAACTTGAATCGGACTGCACTCATTGACATGTGAGAAATTTGCCCCTGTTCCTTAGTGGAATTTTCATAGGCAAAATTTACAATTTTGCATTTATTTGTAACATCCAGAATAAAGAGAGATCTACTCATTGATAAGTATACCGATCGACTCAGAATCATTTTCCGATTCGATTTAGCTATGTCCGTCTCTCTGACTGTCTGGCCGTCTGTCCATGTTAATTTGTGTACAAAGTACAGGTGGCAGTTTTCATCCAATCGTCTAAAAATTTGGTACAGTCATGTTGTTCGGCCTACAAACGAAGCCTATTGAAATTGGAAAAAATCGGTTCAGATTTGGATATAGCTTCCATATATATGTTAGTCCGATTTGGAGTAATAATGCAATAAAATGGCCATTTGTTATCCGATTCTCTTGAAATTTTGCAGGAAGGATTTTCTCTTGACTCTCGATATTACTGGTGAATTTCATGGAAATCGATACAGATTTAGATATAGCTCTCATATATATATCTCGCCCGATTTTCACTTCTAGAACCACTGCTAGCGCATTTATTGGCCCATCTTGCCAAAATTTTTGCACAACGCTTTCCTCGATAAGTATCACATTATCTGAGAAGTTTGCTCGAAATTGGTTCAGATTTAAATGTAGCTCCCATATATATGTTCGTCCGATTTTGAGAAATATTGCAATAAAGTGCTCATTTGTTAACAGATTCTCTTGAAATTAGGCAGGATGGATTTCCTTATGACTGTCGATGTTACTGGTGAATTTCATAGAAATCGGTCCAGATTTAGATATAGCTGTCCTATATATATATCGCCCGATTGCCACTCCAAGAGCCACTGAAAGAGAATTTTTTGATCAATCTTGCCAAAATTTTGCACAACGCTTTCCCCGACGACTACCACATTACCATATTATCTGAGAAGTTTGGTCGAAATCGGTTCAGAATTAGATGTAGCTCCCATATATATTTTGGGTAATTTGCAGTAATGTTGTTATTTGTGAACCGTAGTTATTACAGTTTGAACATATTTGCTCAAAATTTGATAGGGATTGTTTAATAACCCATCTGAAGACATCCACCGAGGTTCATCAAAATTGGTTGAGAATTGGATATAGCTCCCACCTTGTACTTACAGGGTAGGTGTAGGGTATTATACAGTCGGCACCGCCCGAATTTTGTTCATCCTTAATGGTTTTTTATACCTATTGCGCCATAAAGTGGCGATTGGATCAAAATAAAGAAATCGGTTGGGTTGTGCACAGATTTGGATATGTCAGATTATCCGCCAACATACCCATCCGCGTCGAATAAAACACCCTTGCAAGCAAATATGGCCTCCCGTTACATCTTTTGGACTTCCCTATATACAAAAGTTCCTCATTATTAAGCTAATTTTTAAATCAGGCATCGTTTTCAAAATCTATTGATTTTCGAGAAATCTCCCTTTTAACCTTTTTCCCAAATATTTATTTTTACATATTTTCAGATCAGTGTAAGCTACCACTAAGATGCCACAACAGTTCTTTTTTGCCAACAAATTTTTAAATCACGTGTTAGCATCTAAGTTGTCCCTTCTATTTCAATATTTAGTTTAGGCTTTATCAGTCTTCTTACATATCCCCAGCAGCACTCGTGTGTGGTCAGTCAGTCACAGTCATTTCTCCATTCATTCATTGAGGGGGCTCTAACAAGTGTATTATGGTAAAATAAATATTGACCATCACCTCGCTAAACAAATGAAATGCGCATGCGCAACAAAGAGTACTGACCAACGACAAGATGAATTGAGTTGAGACCAACCATTCGATATACAAAAAAAAAAAACAGGCTGGCCCAACCATGGACATCAACAATGTCAACAGTGTGACACATGAAGGCAGCTAAGAAGAACTGTGAATGAATCACACATACACAAACAAGCATACAGATACAGAGGCCGAGGCAGACAGCGGATTTGGCTCAAAAACCAAATCGAACCCATGAAAGTCAAAAGATGTGTCATTCCCTGGAAGTGCAAACAAATACCCTATACACACACACACACACACACACATACACTCAACCACACATATTGACTGGCTCTCACACCAAAAGGCTTCAGAATGTGGATACCAAATCCAAGATCTTCTCAAGTGTATGGCTCTTAATTGAACTTTTGTTTACCCTAGAGTTATTGATCATAAAATCTGAGTGTGGTCTGCTCCTTCCTGTGCAACAGGTGAAGCGTTGTTGAGGAGAAAAAAGATGCACTTACAGTGGAGAAGAAAAATTGTAGAATTTTTAAACCCACCATCAAAGGACGAAGTTTCGTCACTCCATTACTGCAGTCAATTGAGATTGTATTGTAACTGGCCCAAAGTGATCCATGTTTACAACACTTTTGTCCATCACTGTTAGCTTCTACATCGAATCGGCCTAACAGGAGTTCTATTGGTAATAGTACCCCCAAAAGATTTGAACAAAAAACGCCGACACTATGAAAACCACCCAAGACCCACCTCATTGCAGATGTCAATTTATCGCCTATTGAATCTGTAACCCATTGGTAGTAGAAACTAAGCCCATGGCATCAACATGTAAAGAAGTTCAATATGGACAACTTTTCAAGTGTTTGTCTAAGAAATTTACAAGATTAGTACTCGTAATTCCAAACAGAAGAGGCATCTCCAATGCGGATGCATGGTTGCTGCAAACCACTCTTAAGCTCTGACGTCAAAGAAAGTGAGAATTGTACATATTTACATTGCCATAAGTAAAGAGCCAGCTGGACGGCCGCCTACTTTTATGAAGATGTCAATGGATTTTTTCCTAAAAACTGTAAAGAAAATAAACAGAAATTATGAATCATGGTATTTGATGCAGGGACGACTTGGGAAGAATTTGGAGGGAAATACAATTTCAATGAAATCGAAATGATTAACTTTTCATTTTTCTTTCTGTTCACACTGGATCTCAAAAAATACTAAAATATAACAAGAAAAAGCGTGATAAGTTCGGCCGGGCCGAATCTTATATACCCTCCACCATGGATGCATTGTCGAATTCTATGCGGAACATTGTGTAATATTTCAGTTCATTCAGATAAGAATTGCACCTTGTAGGGGCTCAAGAACCAAAATCGGGAGATAGGTTTAAATGGGAGCTGATCGATTCAGACCATATTAGACAAGAATATTGAAGGTCATGAGAGAAGTCGTTGTACAAAATTTCTGCCAAATCGGATGCGAATTGTGCCCTCAAGAGGCTCAAGAAGTCAAGATCCCAGATCGGTTTATATGGCAGCTACATTAGGTTATATACCGATTTGCGCCATATTTAGCACAGTTATTGCAAGTGATACCAAAAAAGTACGAGCAAAATTTCAGTCAAATTGGACGAGAATTGCGCCCTCTAGAGGCTCAAGAAGTCAAGACCCAAGATCGGTTTATATGGCAGCTATATCTAAACATGAACCGATTTGAACCATACTCCACGAAGTTGTTAGAAGTCACACCAAAACATCGCATGCAAAATTTCAGTCAAATTGGATGAGAATTACGCCTTCTAGAGGCTCAAGAAGTCAAGACCCAAGATCGGCTTATATGGCAGCTATATCAAAACATGGACCGATTTCGCCTATTTACAATCCCAACCGACCTACACTAATAAAAAGTATTTGTAGAAAATTTCAAGCGGCTAGCTTTACTCCTTCGAAAGTTAGCGTGCTTTCGACAGACAGACGGACAGACGGACGGACGGGTGGACGGACAGACGGTCGAACTGACAGTCGGACATGGCTAGATCGACTTAAAATTACATGACGATCAAGAATATTAATACTTTATGGGGTCTCAGGCGCATATTTCGAGGCGTTACAAACAGAATGACGAAATTAGTATACTCCCATCCTGTGGTAGAGGGTATAAAAACAATTTTTGTCTGGTTGTAGGTTTGTTTGTTTGTGTGTTCCTTATAGACTCAGAAACGGCTAAACCGATCGAATTTTCACAGATGGTGCAAATATGTTACTAAATTTTTTGACATCTGAAGGGGGAGCGGACCTTCCCCCTTACCCTAATTTTCCGAAACGCCAGATCTTGGAGATGAGTGGTGCGATTTAACTGAAATTTTGTGTGCTCTCTTATAGTAACCTACAAACAAAAATTTGGTACTCAAATTTCGGACGGTGTACCTGGGGGGGGCGCCCCATCCCAAAACCTACCAAATATGTATATAAACCAATCACGACAATATGGGACTCAAATGAAAGGTATTTAAGATAAGAAAACGTATCTGATATCTAATTGCCTTACCAAGGGTTTGGAGGACCAACCTAACCCCCAAAACACCCCTGAATCGGACATATTTATTGACCATGGCAATATGGGACTCAAATGAAAGATATTTGCGAGTAAAATACGAATCTGATATTAAAATTTGGGACAAAGTTTCTGGCGGTCCTCCCCTTCCCCAAAACACCCCCCAAACAGGACTTTTTTACTGACCATGGCAACATGGGGCTTAAATAAAAGGTATTTAAGTGTAGAATACAAATCTGATATTCAGATGTGGGACCAAGTGTTGGGGGGACGGCCCATCCCCAAAAACACCGCCCAAACCGGTCATGTTTGCCGACTATGGAAAAATGGAGCTCAAATTTTCAGGACTTAGTGTTTGGGGGACTACCCACTCCCCAAAACACCCCAAAATCTGGTATATTTACCCACCATGTCAACGTGGGGCTTAAATGAAAGGTATTGGGGGGTATAGCAAGAATTTATACCCACTTTCGGGACCAATTTTCTGGGGGTCTACCCTTTTCAAAAAAAAAAAAAAAAACACAAACGACATCCAAACCGTAAACATGGAAGTTTTCCTTTGGCATATAGTATACCGCCAACTCAGCAGAAGAATGCCCAAAGCTTCAGTAGCGCCAGTTACCTAAATCCCTCATCCAACCTACAGGTACAAATGCAAATTTGCCCATGAACATTCCATTAAAGAACAGTGGCAAACTTCTCACATATTAATGAGTACAGTCTGATTCAAGTTTAAGCTCAAAGATAAGGGTTCTCATTTTTATACCCACCACCAAAGGATGGGGGTATATTCATTTTGTCATACCGTTTGTAACACATCGAAATATCCATATCCGATCCTGTAAAGTATATATATATATTCTTGATCGTCGTAAAAATCGAAGACTATCTAGCCATGTCTGTCCGTCTACAAGTTGCAGTCTTTAAAAATAGAGCTCAATATCTCTAAACTTTGTTCATAAGCAGGTTAAACTTAAACTTTGTTCATAAGCAGGTTAAGTTCGAAGATGGGCTACATCAGACTATATCTTGATATATCCCCCATATAGATCGATTCGCCGATTTAGGGTTTTAGGCCATTAAAAGCCACATTTTTTATCCGATTTCAAGAAAATTTGGGACAGTGAGTTGTGATAGGCCCTTCGACAGGCTTCTTCAAATTGGCCTAGATCTGTTCAGATTTGGATACAGCGCATTTATTGCCCAATTTTGCCAAAATTTCGGAGAGTGAGTCCAGATTTTAATATAGCTGTCATATAGACGGATCTCTCGACTTAAGGTTTTGGGGCATAAAAAGATGTCGCCGAAATTTGGCAAAGTGAGTTGTGTTTGGCCCTTTGACATCTTTGTGCAATTTAGTCCAGATTGGACCAATCTCTCGATTTAAGGTTTTTGGGTCCATAAAAGGCGCATTTATTGCAAGATATCGTCGAAATTTATAAAAGTGAGTTGTATTAGTTTCCTCGACAACTTTCTGCAATTTGGCCCAGATCGGTCCAGATTTGGATATAGCTGCCATATAGACCGATCTCTCTATGTAAGGTTTTGGGCCCATTAGAGGCGTATTTATTGTCCGATGTCGCCGAAATTTGGCCCAGATCGGTTCAGATTTGGATATAGCTGCCATATACACATATTCTATATAGCATAGTACCTGATAAATAGGAGGGGATAACCACCTCTCAAAATCTTTTCCGATGTTCTAGCCAGAATTTGTACCCAGGCGTTGAGCGTCATAGGCGGATATGCTAACCACTGCGTTACGTTGACCGAAGATCAAATGCAAAAAAAAATCGACAATGTCATTCCTTCTATTTGGAATCTGAGGTGTTTGCAGCATCCTGGCATTCCAGATACTAGATCCCTGAATAGAACCCTGCACCACTTCTGATGTGATCTCGTATTCACTTGATCCTGCTGGAGAGTTATCAATTAAGACCCTCTAATGCAGGTAGCTCCCTTCACCATTCTAATCAGAATTCCTATGAAAGATTTCCTTGCCCCATGTGCAATAAATGGAACCTCATTAATCGTCAAAAGGCAAATGCAAATCATTTCAAAATGAAAAAATCAAAAAAAAAAACTGTGAGAAATACGCAAAATTAAGTTTAAATTCAGAGCACATAATGTGTAGGCATTTCATAATTAGAAGCATTTTCCATGTAAAACAAATAAACAGAAAATCTAAACTAAGCGTCCATAAGATATGGGCGCACCAATTCCAAGTGAGGCAGTGTGTTTCTAGGTTTGCTGGCTTTCATGCAGAGTTGATATAATTCTCGTGTGGCCGATGCTGATGGTGGTGAAGATGCTGATGCTGATGCTCTTGCTTCTGCTGCTGCTGCTACTGCCACACATGCTATGGCGATGATGGTTGGAGGTGTCGAAGCGTCTTTTATCAAAATAAACTTTTTTTGTGTTAAATAAATAAATACACTTTGGACCACAACATGTACAACCAATTTAGTTCTTAATTGACTCTTACGGTGAATGAAATGTTGTTGCATGCCTGTGAAAGAGGCATGCTACAAACAAATCAAAAAAAAAAAAAAATTCTACAAAAAAAATCTAAAACGCCAAATAACAGCCACCAGTTGGCGGCTGCTTTTTGAGGTTTTCGTAAAAGCAGCCGCCATTTAATTTTCTGGCATTTTCGATACCATTTAAAAATGCATTTGCTAATTTCGTTTGGGGCCTTTTTGGTGGCTGAAACGGCAGCGGTGCCCAAAGGGGACACTTCACTGTGGGAGTCAAAAAATATGATTTATGAAGGCCATAGAGCAGTGCTATGAAGCAGCGAAGGTGTTGCTCGATTGGTCACCATGGGATATCTGACATATTGATTTTGAATGAAAACAGCCAAAATAGAGGTTTATTTGTTTTAGAAAAGATTGAAATAGTTTTTAAATACTTTGGAGAATATTATCGAGTATGAGGCTTTGAACAGTTGGCCAAATTGGTTTGTTTATGAAAATCACATTCATACACATTTAACAGAAATATGTAAGACAAATCGAATCATGAGTAAGGGCTTCAAGTCTAATAGGAAGACTGATGATTATTAAACTTCCTTGACGCTCCATACTTCCTTCCTGGATTATTCACGGTTTAGTCATTCCATTTGTAACACCTCGAAATATTGACTCTTCTCTTTACAAACAAATCAAAGTGTGGCAAATACTGAAACAACAATCCCCAAAAAAGCTTTTTAACAGTTTCATGTTACACATTAACAATTGACACCTCTCAAGTGCTCTACATTTGACTCCCAAAAAAAAAAAAGCAAAAATCTGAACCAAAAACCTCTTTTTATTGGCAATTCTCTAAAGTGAGTAGCAATCCTGAAACATCGTTTAGTGGCAGGTGTTGCTTGGTGGACCAAACGACCGTTCCAGTGTTTATATGAAAGTGACAGTGGCACAAACCACCACACTATTGATGTTCATGTTGTTTTTGCTGTCAAGTGGTCTTTGGAGCTGGCTATGCCACTTGAAAAGTTCAGCAGGAGGCAGCCCGCTTGGTTGCTTGAAATGTTTGTTTGCCCATGCTTAAGAAGCTTATTGAAATTAAAAGACATGTTCAAGTTGTTCTCTGTATAAACACCTCAAAACTAAGGCTGCAATGCCATCGATTTGATGAAACAAAACGAATCGGGTTGTTTTGATGTATCCCAATAAACAAAACAAAAGTCCTATCGCAATTGGGTCATATCGGATGCTGTAAAACATGAAACATTATAAAAGAATTTGAAATAACACAAAAAAAAATTCAAATAATATTAAATAACATAAAATAAAATAAAATAAAATAAAACAAAATAAAATAAAATAAAATAAAATAAAATAAAATAAAATAAAATAAAATAAAATAAAATAAAATAAAATAAAATAAAATAAAATAAAATAAAATAAAATAAAATAAAATAAAATAAAATAAAATAAAATAAAATAAAATAAAATAAAATAAAATAAAATAAAATAAAATAAAATAAAATAAAATAAAATAAAATAAAATAAAATAAAATAAAATAAAATAAAATAAAATAAAATAAAATAAAATAAAATAAAATAAAATAAAATAAAATAAAATAAAATAAAATAAAATAAAATAAAATAAAATAAAATAAAATAAAATAAAATAAAATAAAATAAAATAAAATAAAATAAAATAAAATAAAATAAAATAAAATAAAATAAAATAAAATAAAATAAAATAAAATAAAATAAAATAAAATAAAATAAAATAAAATAAAATAAAATAAAATAAAATAAAATAAAATAAAACAAAATTAAATTAAATTAAATTAAATTAAATTAAATTAAATTAAATTAAATTAAATTAAATTAAATTAAATTAAATTAAATTAAATTAAATTAAATTAAATTAAATTAAATTAAATTAAATTAAATTAAATTAAATTAAATTAAATTAAATTAAATTAAATTAAATTAAATTAAATTAAATTAAATTAAATTAAATTAAATTAAATTAAATTAAATTAAATTAAATTAAATTAAATTAAATTAAATTAAATTAAATTAAATTAAATTAAATTAAATTAAATTAAATTAAATTAAATTAAATTAAATTAAATTAAATTAAATTAAATTAAATTAAATTAAATTAAATTAAATTAAATTAAATTAAATTAAATTAAATTAAATTAAATTAAATTAAATTAAATTAAATTAAATTAAATTAAATTAAATTAAATTAAATTAAATTAAATTAAATTAAATTAAATTAAATTAAATTAAATTAAATTAAATTAAATTAAATTAAATTAAATTAAATTAAATTAAATTAAATTAAATTAAATTAAATTAAATTAAATTAAATTAAATTAAATTAAATTAAATTAAATTAAATTAAATTAAATTAAATTAAATTAAATTAAATTAAATTAAATTAAATTAAATTAAATTAAATTAAATTAAATTAAATTAAATTAAATTAAATTAAATTAAATTAAATTAAATTAAATTAAATTAAATTAAATTAAATTAAATTAAATTAAATTAAATTAAATTAAATTAAATTAAATTAAATAAAATGAAATAAAAGGACAAATTGGATAACTTATGCACCGAAATTCGGCACGGACATTGAGTGGTCTAATAAACATAAGTCACTATTGAATTTTGTATTTCAAATTTCAGCAAAATCGAATAAAAATAAATCTTTTATGGGCTTCAGTCACAGTTTTAGCTCAATCGAGCAATCAATCCCCTTTTTTTATGGAATTAAGACCCTTCATTGAAATATCTGTCTATAAGGCAGCTATATTGAAATATGCTCCGATCTTGATAATTCTCAGTTAGGATATCGGGAAGCATAACAATACACACTGTTCATAATTTCAGCGAAATCGGTTCATAAATGCAGCAGTTATAGGCCTAAGGCCCTAAGTCGTCAAATCGATCTATACTGCAGATCGATCTGTACAGCAGCTATATTTAGTATAATCCTATATGAACCATGTTTGGATCGGATGTCAGAAGTCCTTATACATACAACACACTGCGTTAAATTTCAGTAGAAGCGGATAATAATTGCCCTTTTACGGGCTGTAGACCATTTGTCGGCAGATCGATCTATATGACAATTTATCGGAATATGATCAAACAACGGGAAGACTAGAGCAATTTACTGTTCTAAATTTCGGTGAAATAGGGTAATAAATGAGGTCGATTTATAAGACAGCTTTATCAAAATATCGTCCGATCTGAACCATTTTCAGTTTTGATGTCAGGTGCTGAAAACAACTCTTTAACTCAAATTTCAGGGCAATCGGACAACAAATGCGCCTGTTAAGAGCTTAAGACCCTAAATAGGCAGATCGATCTATATGCCAACTACATCCAAATATGGTCCGATTTGGACCATATTGGGTTCATATGTCGACGGGCCTAACAAAGCTCGTTGTTCTAAGTTTCAGCGAAATCGGGTAATGAGTGCACTTGTTATGCGGTAATTAGACAGATGGGTCTATATGACAGCTGAACCAAAATATGGTCAGATATGGGCTATATTCGGGCCCGATGACGGGATAAATAAATCTTTTATGGCATTACAACGCAAAATCGGTCTATATGCAAGAGTCAGGATCCAAGATCGGTTTATATGGCTTCTATACTAAGTTGTAAGTGATACCAAAACACAACGTGTAAAATTACAGCCAAACCAAATAGGTATAGCGCCCTCTAAAAGCTGAAGAAGTCTAGACCCAGATCGGTATATATGGGAGCTATATCAAAACATGGACCGATTTGGCCCATTTACAATCCCAACCAACTTACACTAATAAAAAGCTTAACTTTTTCGAAAGTTAGTGTGCTTTGGACAGACAGACGGACGGACAGACAGACGGACAGACAGACGGTCAGACGGACAGACGGTCAGACGGTCAGACGGACAGACGGTCAGACGGACCGACGGTCAGACGGCCAGACGGTCAGACGGATGGACGGACGGGCGGGCGGACGGACAGACAAAAAGACAGGCAGATAGACAGACGGACGGACAGACGGACGAATGGACGGACGAACGGACAGAAGGACGGACGGACAGAAGGACGGACGGACAGAAGGACGGACGGACAGAAGGACGGACGGACAGAAGGACGGACGGACAGAAGGACGGACGGACAGAAGGACGGACGGACAGAAGGACGGACGGACAGAAGGACGGACGGACAGTAGGACGGACGGACAGAAGGACGGACGGACAGAAGGACGGACGGACAGAAGGACGGATGGACAGAAGGACGGACGGACAGAAGGACGGACGGACAGAAGGACGGACGGACAGAAGGACGGACGGACAAAAGGACGGACGGACAGAAGGACGGACGGACAGAAGGACGGACGGACAGAAGGACGGACGAACAAAAGGACGGACGGACAGAAGGACGGACAGACCGACTGACGGACGGTCGGACAGACGGACAGAAGGACGGACGGATAGAAGGACGGACTGACGGACGGTCGGACAGAAGGACGGACGGTCGGACAGACGGACGGACGGACGGACGGGTGGACAGTCGGACAAACGGACATTGCTAGGTTGACTTAAAATGTCATGACGATCAAGGATATACACACTTCATAGGGTCTCAGACGCATATTTCGAGGTATTACAACCAGAATGACGAATTAAATATACCCCCATACTATGGTGGAGGGTATAACAAGTGTTAACTAAAATAAAGGAACATTTTTGTCTTGGGTTTTAGTGTCATTCATATGTTTGCTGGGTAACACATTCCTTACTTGTTTCATTATTGGTGGCTTTTAAGAATAATGCTCAGTGGCTTTGAATTGTTTTAATCAATTATTTTTCTGTTTGATTATCGATTATTTATACTTATCAAAGTGTTGAACAATATTTAGTCTCCAATTTTATTTAAAATAAAAAAAAACACACAATCTTACCTTATAGTTTTCTTCAGCCACAAACCCAAAATCTTTCTCAGTAAACCAGGATTTTTGGGTTTCACAATGGTTTCATAATGGGAAAGGTATCCAAAAGGTATCATGTTTTGAATTTCGGTAGAGTTTTGAAGAAATTTTGCATAACTCTGAGCCGATAGGATGCAAATGCAAATTTTGCTCATGAACATTCAGCTAAGGATCATGGGCAAATTTCTTACATATCAATGAGTGCAGTCCGATTCAATTTTAAGCTCAATGGTAAGGGACCTCCTTTTTATAGCCGAGTCCGAATGGCGTGTCGCAGTGCGACACCTCTTTGGAGAGAAGTTTTACATGGCATAGTACCTCACAAATGTTGCCAGCATTAGGAGGAGAAAACCAACGGTGAAAATATTTTATGATGGTCTCTTCAAGATTCGAACCCAGGCGTTCAGAGTCATGGAAGGACATGCTAACCTCTGCGCTACGATGGCCTCCCGAGCCGATAGGATATTTTCTAGAATTTTCGTTTCTTATTACTCACAGACTTAGTTTCGATATGACTTTCATAAGCTTTTGATTATCATGATGACAATTTGATAAAAACAAGCCAACGCTTATTGTGGCGCCACATAAAATTTGTACTATTTTGCAAATTAAATTGACAACGAACTCATTAGCTGATTTATGTTTTGCATATCGATGGCCAAAAAATAGCATGGATTGGTTAAATGATGGTTAGCTAGTCAGTTAGTTAGTCAGTTCAAATTCCCATTAAAATTTAATTATCACTTAGTAATGAATGAACACTGGCAGCCGGGAATGAATGAATGAATCGACAGTCGATGTTTTATCAGCAGCGATCATAAAATCTCCAAATTAATTTGAAATTCTGTGACACCTTTCCTAAGGCCGTGTGAATATTTTGAGATCTTCCCCACTCAGGCCCCCACTGCGTTACTCAAGTGGTTTGGCTTGATTTTTGTTTGCCTTTTGGTATGAATAGAACAGGAAATCAAATCTGTCATTAAGTTGTTATTAACAGCTCTGTGTATGTGTGTGTGTGTGTGTTAACCAATTCATTCATTTGTTGTCTTATCAATTTGGGGCTATTGCCGGCGCTGGCTAAGGCGAGATTCCTTTTTCTTGGCATTTTTAAATAAAACAGCTGGATTTCTTCAGAATTCTCTATTTTATTAACCAAAAATGTGAAATACTAATTAGAGCATTTTTATTTGAATGTTAATGAAATTAACCAAATTGAGTTGAGAAAAGAAAAAACAAAAAATTATGATAACAAGTTGTCAGGGGGAAGGGAAAGGTAAAACCATTAAAAAAGAGGAGAAATGATGAAGAGGTTCAGTTAAAGTATAGTAGCCTATGGTCTATACTTTAACTGAACCTCTTCATCATTTCTGCTCTTTTTTAATGGTTTTTCCTTTCCCTTGCCCCTCGTTATTTGTTCTAGCACAAAAATTTTTAATATTTGTATGAAAAAAAAAAGTTTTATTTTTTTTTGTTTTTGCAAATTTTATATGATTTTGTAGGAAAATTTTTAATTTTCTTAAATTGATTGAAATGTCTTTTTTTTTCTTTCCTTTTCACCTGTTTTCCCATGCTGACCAATCTAAACGAACTTCTCTCATCCACCCACTACATGATCTTGATCTTGTCACCGTCTAAACCTCAACATGGAATGTAATGCCTCTTTAACCACCTTCATCATGCTGCAGGGCTGAGGGCTCGAATATTTTACTTGATCCAGATTTAATGTGCAAGAAGACACGTCGTCTACGTGGTAAAATGGCTGAAATTTGCCGACGCGATTCTGCCCTGCTGAAAGAGATCATCAACGGCATAAATCTAGGCTTCCGAGAATGTGAATTTCAATTTCGAAATCGTCGCTGGAATTGTTCAACGTTACGCAAAAGCATGAGAAAAATCTTAATGAGAGGTAAGTAGATGAGATGCATTGCTAAAACAAAACAAAAATCTCTCTGGCATTAAGACAGGATGTTCTTTACGGCCATCATTGTTATATAAAATGAAATTTGGTTTGCATATAATATTCTCGAAGACTATACAGTGGGAGGCAAAAGTGAAACTTTAGTTTAAAATTTTAATTATTTTTGGGGATGTTAACTAAAAAGTTGGGTTTAGTATCAATTCTAAAGTTAAACAAATAAAAGCGTGCTAAGTAAGGCCGAGCAGAATCTTATACACTCTCCACCATGGATCACATTTGTCAAGTTCTTTGGCCGATATCCCAAAGGATTATGGATAAGAATTGCCATGCTAATTTAACCGATTTGAAGGTTTGGCTGTTGGAGACCAAAATGAAATTCATTGGACAAAATTTCAGCCAATTCGGATAATAATTGCGCCCTCTAGAGGCTGAAGAAGTCAAGATCTGAGATTGGGTTATATGGGAGCTATATCAGGTTATGGACCGATTCTGGCCTTATTAAACACGTATGTTAAAGGTCATACAAGAAGTAGTTGTGCAAAATTTCAGCCAAATCGGTTAAGAATTGCTCACTCTAAAGCTCAAGAAGTATAATAGGGAGACCGGTTTATATGGGAGCTTGGCACAGTTGTTGATGATCGAAACACTTCATGCAAAAAAAAGTTGGATATCATCTCACGGTAGCACTCATCATTCACCTTACGTTTAAACCAGTGTTGCCAGAAAGATTATTGCTACAAGATCACCTTTTATATGTTTTGGAGGACACCGCGAGGTAGTGATATGCATGTTCGCCCATGACGCCGAACGTCTAGGTTCAAATCCCGTCATGAACATTAGAAAATTTTTCATAGGTTGTTACCCCCTTTCTAATGTTGGTTACATTTCTGAGGTATCCAGCCATGTTTAAAATTCTCTACCAAGTGGTGTCGCTATGCGGCACGCCATTCGCACTCGGCATAAAAAAGGAGACCCTTATCAGTAAGCTTAAACTTTAAGAGGGGATACTGCCCTCAATGATATGAGGGAAGTATCCCCGGTTCCATAAGGGAATGCAAATGCAAATTTTGCCCATGTACATTCCACTAAGGAACAGGGACAAATTTCTCACATATCAATGAGTGCAGTCCGAATCAAGTTTAAAGCTCAATGATAAGGGGCCTCCTTTTTATAGCCGAGTCCGAACGGCGTGCCGCAATGCAACACCTCTTTGGAGAGAAGTTTTGCATGGCAAAGTACCTCACAAATGTCGCCAACATTAGAAGGGGAAAACCCCCGGTGAAAATTTTTTATGGTGGTCCCGCCAGGATTCGAACCCAGGCGTTCAGCGTCATAGGCGGACATGCAAACCTTTGCGCTACGTTGGACTCCGTAGGGTTTATGGGAGCTATATCAGGTTATAAACCGATTTGAACCATACTAAAGACAAATATTATATATCAGATAAATCGGATGATTATTGCGCCCTCTAGCGGCTCAAGAAGTAAAGATTCGGAATCGGTTTATATGGGAGCAATATCATGCTTTGAACCGATTTCGACCATACTTGGCACAATTGTTGATAGTCAAGCAAAAACACGTCATGCAAAATTTCTGCCAAATCGGGTGATAATTGTGCCCTCTAGAGGCTGAAGAAGTCATGATCCGAGATCGGGATATACGGGAGCTATATCAGGTTATGCACCGATTTGAACCAAACTTGGCGCAAATGTTAGAAGTTAGAACAGAACACTTAGTGCAAAATTTCAGCCATGTCGGATAATAATTGCGCCCTCTAGCGGCTCAAGAAATCAACTTGCGAAATCAGTATATATTATAAACCGATTTGAGCCATACTTGGCAGAGTTGTTTGAAGGCAAAATAAAGCATTTGGTGCAAAATTTCATCCAAACCGGATAAGAATTGTGCCCTCTAGAGGCTCAAGAAGTCAAGATCCGATACCGGTTTATATGGCAGCTATACCAAAACATAGATCGAATTGGCCCATTTAAAATCCCAACCAACCTGCAGAAGTATTTATTTAAAATTGCAAGCACCAAGCTTTACTCCTTCAAAAATGTTCGTTCTTTCAAAAGACAGACAGACGGAATGACGGACTGACATGGCTAAATTGACTTAGAATGTCAAGACAATCAAGAATATATATACTTTGTTGGACCTCTGATCAATATTTCGATGCGTTACAAACGGAATAACGTCCCACATTTGGATACCAGATTCGTATTCTACTCGCAAATATCTTTCATGTTAGTCCCATATTGCCATGGTCGGTAAATATGCTCGATTTAGGGGTGTTTTGGGGCTTGGGGTGGTCCCCCTAGCACTTGGTCCGACAATTGGATATCATATACGTTTTCTTAACCTAAATACCTTTCATTTGAGTCCCATATTGTCGTGCTTGGTCTAAATATATGTTTGGTAGCTTTTAGGGTGGGGCAGCCTCCCTAGGTACCCCATCCGAAATTTGGATACCAAATTTTTATTTTTAGGGTACTATATGAGAGCACACAAAATTTCGCTTAAATCGCTAAACCCATCTCCGAGATCTGGCGTTTCTGAAAAATCGGTTAAGGGGGAGGGTCCGCCCCCCCTTCAGATATCAAAAAGTCATTATTCACCATCTGTGAAAATTTCAAGAAAATCGGTTCAGCCGTTTCTGAGTCTATAAGGAACACACAAACATACAAACAAACAAACACAAATTGACTAAATGTACAATAGATACGATTAATGCTGCGGAAGTCCTGTAGAGTTTTACGAGCTCTATCTTCTAAAAATGGAATCAAGCCTATCGGTCCATAAATGACTGTCTGGCAAGCAGTACAAAATTCGACATACGCGAGGTGGCCAAGTTTCAAGCCCCATGAATCAGCCTCTAGACCCACAAGGGTCCCCAAATTTTGCATACTTATTGGAAAACACCTCAACATTAACTATGTTGAGGTGAGGTGGACATATCTCTATTCGTTCAAAAGTTCAAGAATTATCTCCAAGTTTTTCGATTTGGCACAATCGATCTGTGCGACGGAAGAAGAAAACATTTAGACTACTCTTTGCAAAAATATAGGCTCTGAGTTCTCCATTCCCCATACCGTTGAGTCGTTTTAATCCAGGAGTTTTTAGTGCACAAACCATTCCTCTACAAAACCATGGTTCCTGGATAAGAACAACATCGAATTCTCATGCCATCAGAAGGACCTTGGGTGATGCCGAAGCGACCTTACAATACCGGAGATTTATCTGCAGATACCGGTCCATAGCTAGGTTTCAGTATTTCCGCCACTGTTACTTAAGCCTCTTCTTCTGAGTCGGCCAGGAGTTTATCCTCACAAGAATCGTTCGAGCGATGGGTTTTCTTACGCATTCACTCTTATACAAGACATTGGAACCTTGCTTCTATGGAGGAATAGTCCCTCCATAGATCCTTCACTAGGTGCTGCTGTTGGAGTACCTTTTAAGTTCCGTCCATCTCCGCTGGCGCACACCTTGAGCCCAATCCAACCAGATGACCCACCCACACTGGGCTGGTTGTGTCCCGTTTCGACGCCTTCCTCTCCAGGTTTGATCGTGGCAAGGGGAGTTTCAGTCTCCTGCAGACCGCCAAACTTTACAGATGTGGTTGGTAGTTCCTCAACTGCTGAGTCGTCTCATGATTCCCTCACCTCATCGATTCTATACACCTTCAGTTTCAATTTTTTAATCCGTAATATACAACTGCTTCAGACTTGTTGAGGTTTGCGAGACAGTCGAAGTTTAGTATGAATTCTTCACGTCTCCGATCGCCATCAGCCAAATCCAATTTACCAATCTTCCAGTCGCTGGTTGAAAGATTGCGATATAGGACTATGTCGTTAAAGGCTTTTTCAGTGGACTTGCCCTTACTATATGCATACTGTTGCCGTGACAAACGATCTCCAGGGATCTTTGCCCTAAGACAGATAAGGTTGACAGATAAGTAGGACGCCTTCGTGTGGTAAGGTTTTCCTGTGGTACAAAGCATGCCAATATCGCCAAACAAAAACAGAGTTTCGCCAAGATTTCAGAAATTCCAACTTGAGTACTGAGAGTATTCTTCACAATTATCCCAGAAGCTTCCGTCTGTAAATTTTCGAACTAAACCCCCATTTTGATTTTTTTTTGTTCCTGCTGTAAGTTTGTCGACCTGTCGTCAATGGCAAAACATTTCCCCCAAAGTGTGAACTATAAACGTGCAAATATTTCAAGAACTACTAACCGCCCACCTTTCCAAATTAATTTGCCTTAACCAATGACAGCCAGGAGGCTAGAAATCTTGTTAGTCATTCCTTAATTCCCAAAGCAACATCAATAGAGTCTTCATTCCTGAGGCTTATACAAATCACCTGCCAGGCAAGTAAAACAAAGGCAATAACATTTGCTTAAATTGTTAAGCGAATCAAGCATTCAAGCGACGAATAGTAGAGCAAATCTCTAAAAGATCAGTTTTATTTAAATCATTGCCATCTTCACAAAAACAAAAAACAAAACCAAACAGCATTTCAGACAGCCATTTGAGCCTTTTTTCCAACTAGGAATACCTACGTACATGAGTCGTGTTGAATTTGTTGTTAAATCATTGTCATTTTTTGTTTTATTGTTGTTGCTGCTGCTGCTATGGCTATGGCTATGGTTGTTGCTGATATAAACATCTTACAAATTAACTTCATTATTATGCAGTGTTGACAACTCTGCTTTAACGAAACAAAAAAAACAAAAAACGACGACAACAACACCGAAGAAATGCAGGGAAATACAAAACACAACAACCGAAATGAAATCAAGATCAAGCCCCAAACCAACATCACCACACCACCATATCCTCCAATCAACATTAACGGACGAGAGACATCACATTGCACTTGCTGTTTATATGCATCACACACACGCTCCACTCCACCATCGTACGTTTGAACGGCGATGGGATGATGGGACGACAATCACTCCAGCACCATACACTACCATAGTCACTCATTTCATTCCCGACATAGTCACACCGATACTAAGCAAACGTGAAGACACTGAGAGAAAGGTTTTGAGATAACAAACAAAATTTTTCACATTTTGATAAGAAAGTTCGGCCGGGTCGAATCTTATATACCCTCCACCATTGATTGCATTTGTCGAGTTCCATGCGCGGTTTCTCTTTTTAGACAAACATAGAATATTCAAAAAGAACTGTTATGCTATTGAAGCTATATCAAGTTGTAGTCCGGACCATATCCGTAGATTCGGACCATAAATGAATGCTAAACATTGTAGAAGTCACTGTGTAATATTTCAGTTCATTCGGATAAGAATTGCACCTTGTAGGGGCTCAAGAAGCAAAATCGAGAGAAAAGTTTATAAGGAAGCTGTATCAAGCTATTGATCGATTCCGTTCACATTAGACACGTATGTTGAAAGTCATGAGAGAAGCCGCTGTACAAAATTTCTGCCAAATCGGGTGAAAATTCCGCCCTCTAGAGGCTCAAGAAGTCAAAATCCCAGATCGGTTTATATGGCAGCTATATCCGATTCCATACCGATTTACGCCATACTTACCACAGTTATTGGAAGTCAGAGCAAAACACCTCATGCAAAATGTCAGCCAAATCGGATGAGAACCACGCGCTCTATTGGCTCAAGAAGTCAAGACCCAAGATCGGTTTATATGACAGCTGTACCAGATTATTACCCGATTTGAATCATACTTAACACAGTTGTTGGAAGTGATACCAAAACACTAGGTGCAAAATTTCAGTTAAATCGGATGAGAATTGCGCCCTATAGAGGCTCAAGAAATCATGATCCAAGATCGGTTTCTATGGCAGCTATATCAAAACATGGACCGATTAAAACCATATTCAGCGCAGTTGTTGGAAGTGATACCAAAACACTAGGTGCAAAATTTCAGTTAAATCGGATGAGAATTGCGTCCTCTAGAGGCTCAAGAAGTCAAGACCCAAGATCGGTTTATATGGCAGCTATATCAAAACATGGACCGATTAAAACCATATTCAGCGCAGTTGTTGGAAGTGCTACCAAAACACTGCGTGCGAAATTTCAGTTAAATCGGATGAGAATTGCGCCCTCTAGAGGCTCAAGAAGTCAAGACCCAAGATCGGTTTATATAACAGCTATATCAAAACATGGACCGATTAAAACCATACTCAGCGCAGTTGTTGGAAGTGCTACTAAAACACTATGTGCCAAATTTCAATCCAATCGGATAAGAATTTCGCCCTCTAGAGGCACACGAAGTCAAGACCCAAGATCGGTTTATATGGCAGCTATATCAAAACATTGACCGATTAAAACCATATTTAGCGTAGTTGTTGGAAGTGCTACCAAACAACAATGTTGGCCACTATTTAGACGGGCCGTAGGCTCGAAATGGGGCCTGAATCCGAGGATAGTCCACTGGCTCTACAGGAGCCTTATTAGACCAATACTTACCTACGCCACAGTAGTTTGGTGGACTGCTATGGAGAAAAAGTGCAACATAAGGACCATACAACAGGTTCAAAGAACATGTTGTCTTGGCATGGGCAAAGCGATGAGGACCACGCGCATTAAGGCATTGGAAACTATTCTTGACACCTGACCCATTGACATACAGATTAAGTGTGAGGCAGCCACTGCGGCTATGAGACTTAAGGCGATGGTAGAATGGATTGAGGATGGGAGCTGCTCATACCATCGCGGTATAATCGAGGCGACGATAGGAAACCTGGAAGGAAGGGAAGAGGTTTCCGATCGGATACCTGAGATGAACCTTAAAGTCGAGTGCGAGGCGCTGCTGCCATCGGCACAGTCTTGGATTGACGGAACCCTAGTAAAGCCATACGGAATATTATGTTACACGGATGGATCAAAGCTAGAGGACAAGGTGGACCTGGGGGTTTACATTGGGAACCCAGGGACTAAGATCTGTTTTACACTGCCTGACCATAATACGATCCTGCAGGCGGAGATCCGGGCGATCACGGATTGCGTGAAGTGGTGTGGTGCAAACGCGAGGACGTCGAGTGTGAACATCTTTACCCACAGTAAAATTGCCATAAGGGCAATAACTACCAGAAAGGATGGGTTGGGGTCAAGAAGACAAGATCCCAGATCGGTTTATTCGATCGATTTGAACCTAATTTGACATAGTTATTGAAATTCATAATAAAAAACATAATGCTAAATTTCAGCCAAATCGGACAGTTTATATAACAGCTATGTCAGGTTATGGACCGATTTGAACTATACTTGGCACAGTTGTTGGAAGTCATAGCGAAACATATCGTGTATTGCGCTCGGTAGATGATCAAGAAGTCAAGACCCAAGCTCGGTTTATATGGCAGCTATATCAGGTTATGGACTGATTTGAACCATACATGGCACAGTTTTTGGAAGTAATAGCGAAACACGTTGTGTACAACTGATATAGCTGCCATATAAACCGATTTGGGGTCTTGACTTCTTGAGGCACAAGTATTGTCCAATTTGGCTGAAATTTTGTACAATGGCTTCCCTCGTAACCTTCAACATACGTGTCGAATATGGTATGAATTGGTTTATAGCCTAATACAGCTCCCCTACAAACCGATCTTCCTATTTTATTTCATTCCCCCCTAAAGTGCGCAATTTTTACTAGATTTGGCTGAAATTTTATACAATGACTTCTACTATGGTCTCCAAAATTCAGTTCAATTATGGTCCGAAATGAACCATAGCTTGATATTGTTCCAATAACATAGCATTTCTTTTCGTTTATCCTTCGAGATACTGTGGAAAGAGCTCGATAAATGCGATCCATGGGGGAGGGTATATAAGATTCGGCCCGGCCGAACTTAGCACTCTTTTACTTGTTTATAATAAAATGTTTTCTTTTTAACTTTCATTAATTTCTCATTGCTTCAAATTTCTTCTCCATGTATCGGAATATTTAAATTAAATGTTGTAGCAAAACGCTTTATTTGGAGCGAGTAAAAAAGTGTAATTGCAAGTGCCAGAGTATCTGGACTCTGGCTGGCATAGTTGGTTAGCTGGCTGACTAACTAACTGAGTGACTGACTGCGAGTCCCGTTCAAGTATTTGGTGTGGTGATGTTTTGTAGAGCTGCTTGCTGATCGCTGGGTTTTGATCTTTTTTTTTTTTTCATTTAAATGTGTGTTGTTGTCTATTAGCGGCGCTTTGTGTTTTTCTTGCCGGGGAAAAAGTCATTGTCATGTTAGGCACCATGTAAAGCAAGTGTTGACATGTTTAGTTAAACAAACTGAATTAAGTTTTAAATATTGCGGTTCGTACGGACGGTCGGTCGGTCGACCGGCCAACCAACGACCTACACACAAACACATTCACACGTGACTTGTAAGAGACGCTATACAGTTGGAACGGACGTTTAACGCGTTCCCATCTTAGCCAACAATTTTTGCATAAAACAAACAGGAGGGGAGCAATAACTAACATTAACACTGAATAAATTAATACGGCAACGAAGACAACGGCCAACTGCAAAAAAAAAATATTTATAATGAAAATACTTAACTATCCAATTTATTATCAGATATGCAAGTAAATGGCCACAGCTCAAGCCACTGCAGTTTAGAGTGGCTTGTGCACATGCGCAAAAGCAATTATCAGTCAAATGGCCCAAAAAACGACAACAATTATTATGCGGAAAAATGGAAAAAAGAGTCCTTTGAAATTAAAATGAATAAAAGGTTGACATGACGCTCACTATTTAGGGTTCGAATCCGAAAGGGAAAATAAAACAAAATTTTAGGAGGGTTATAACACAAGTTTTGAAACAATTCTCTACAAAAAAAGGATGGTTCAACGCCAAGGGGTGCTTAAAAGATGGTTCTAAATCACGTTTTTTTTTTTGACCGCTTTCACTGGCATGAGAGCAATCTCCTAGCTTTTCTTAAGGGATTGTATGCCGGCGGCTCGTTCCTCGTGGGATTCTCTGGCAACATTTCTCTTTAATACTTCTTCTATTTTCGATTTTTTTTTCAACCCAGACTTCCGTTAGCGCTCCAAATGTTAACCACAAAAATGTGGTTCAACATCCATTTCAAATTCCATTGGAAATTATGTGTGCAGTCTTTAGAAAACCAAAAAAACCATATTCGCATTAAAAAAATTTAATATTCAAATTTCAGACAAAAATTCCTCTAAATCAACAGAAACCGCAAATAGTTTCATGTTGTATCGATATATTGACCATATAATGGCCAGCTGCTAATCAATCCAGAGCGAGGTTATTAGTATTTGCTTAATCAAAAGGCAAAAGACTCTTCGACAACTGAGGCAGTCAGCATAGCCATAATAGGAGGATTTTAAAAAACCTTTAACTCATTGCAATTAAAATGAGGAAGGTCTGTGAGTGGCGAGTAGGGTGGCGGGTCATGTATCATTGCTATTTATACTGACAATATTGAACTTTTTTAAATTGCTCAATCATTTATTGTTATGAATCATTTAAATGGTATTTTGTTTTTGCCTAAGGGCACTCTATGAGTCATAAGAATTTTGCAAGAAAAAGTTAGACAATTTGCTTGAGAAAATTAGTAATTACAATAAATTGTTATACCATCTACCCTAGGAAGGGGGTTTACTAATTTTGTAATTTTGTTTGTACCATACTTTACTTTAATTGGCTATGAGAGAACATTTGTTCCACTAGCCGAACGTAGAATAGCGTTCCAAGCGCCTCGATCTTCTGCGCCCATTTTTTACTCTTTGACACCAAGTTTCGTGGTGTCTCCCACCACTTGATCCGTTCATCGGGACTTTAGTCGCCCCGGTTTGCCTTCATAAGACTTCTTTACTGGAGTTTCTTCATCCATTCTGACAACATGACCTAGCCAACGCAGCAGTTGTATTTCGATACGTGTAACTATCGTCGTCATACAGCTCGCACAGTTTGTGGTTCATACGACGCCTATATTCTCTATCAGCGCATTCTACGAAGAATCTTTCTCTCAAATACTCCAAACACCGCATCAGCTGCTTTCACAAGTACTCATGCTTCAGAACCATATAAGAACACGGGTAGTATCATTGTCTTGTATAATGTAATCTTCGTCTGTCTAGAGGTGGCCTTGATTTTAAACTTCTTACTTAATCCAAAATAGCATCAGTTTGCCAGTATTATTCTTCGCTTTATCTCAAAACTGAGGTAGATAAAGATTGCTAGCTATTGCAAAGTTGTGGTTCCCAACTTTCTCCATTTTCTTTATCTGCTCGGTTGTGCAAGGCTTTTTGGGAGTTGAAACCATCCATTGCGTCTTATCTCCATTTACTGCCAGACCCATTTTCACTGACTCTCTTTCGATTCTTTCAAAGGCTGCAGTTACTACTTCCGGTCACCGACCTATGATATCGATGTCTTCGGCATAGGCGAGTAGCATATGTTCTCTTGTGAGAAGTGTGTCATATCTATTCTCATCTCCATCTCGTATAATCTTCTCCAACAGGATATTAAAGAGATCACACGGTAGACTGTCTCCTTGTCTGAAGCCTCGTTTGGTATTAAATGGTTCGGAGAGATTCTTTCCTATTCTTACTGAGGAACGTGTATCCGCATGTGTCATTCTGCAGAGTCCTATTAATTTTGCAATGATACCAAACTCAGACATGGCTTGAAATACCTTTGAACGTAACGGAGTATCGAAGGCGGCTTTGTAGTCAACAAAGAGATGGTAGATGTTGATTTGTCCTTCTCGGATCTTTTTCAGGATTTGGCGCAGTGTGAATATCTGGTCCAGGGTGGATTTAACAGGTCTAGAGCCGCATTGATAGGGCCCAATTATCTCATTGACTTTAGGTTTTAATCTTTAACACAATAAGCTCAAGAGTATCTTGAATGCGATGAGAAGGAGACTTATTCCTCTGTAGTTGGCACATTCCTTCTAGTCTCCTTTCTTGTGTACGGGACATAGTATGCTAAAGTTCCAATCATCGGGTAAGCGTTCTTCTAGCCAGATTGCGCAGATAAACTGATGCATACGCCCTAAAAAATACAGCGGGTAACCAATCGGCTCCTGCTGCCTTGTTGTTTTTTAGTCGGGTCACTGCTACTTGGACCTCATTCTGACTAGGAGGTAAACATTCTATACCATCATAAGGGATTGGTTCTGCGCTGTCCTCTCCGCCGCCAACGTCGGACACCAGCAGTTGGCTTAAATGTTCTTTCCATATCCTCAGCATTCTATCTGTGTCAGTTACCAGATTTGCTTCTAAGTCTCTGCAGGAAGATGTGTATGCACCAAAGCCATCGGATTGATGTTTAATTCTTTGGTAGAATTTCCGGACTTCATTCTGACTCCTGTACTCTCACGTCTATGCATTTAATTTTTATACCCTCCACCATAGGATGGGGGTATACAAATTTCGTCATTCTGTTTATAACTCCTCGAAATATTCGTCTAAAACCCCACATATATTCTTGATCGTCATGATATTTTAAGTCGAACTAGCCATGTCCGCCTGTCTGTCCGTCCGTCCGTCTGTCTGTAGAATTCACGCTAACTTACAAAGGAGTAAAGCTAGCCGCTTGAAATTTTCCACAAATACCTCTTATTAGTGTAGGTCAGTTGCGATTGTAAATGGGCTATATCTGTGCAAGTTTTGATATAGCTGTCATATAAACCTATCTGGGGTATTGACTTCTTGAACCGCTAGAGGGCACAATCCTTATTCGATTTGGCTGAAATTTTACATAAGGTGTTTTATTATGACTTCCAACAACTGTGCTTAGTATGGTTGAAATCGGTCCATAACTTTATATAGCCGTCATATAAACCAATCTGGGATCTTGACTTCTGGAGCCTCTAGAGGGCTTAAACCCTATCCGATTTGGCTGAAATGTTGCAAGACATGTTTTGTTATGACTTCCAACAACTGTAGTTCAATTCGGTCTATAACCTGATAGAGCTGACATATAAACCGATCTGGGGTCTTGACTTCTTGAGCTTCTAGAGGGCGCAATTCCTATTCGATTTGACTGAAATTTGGAATAACGGCTTTTCCCATAATCTTCAACTTACGTATCAAATATGGTCCGAATAGGTCTGTAGCCTGATACAGCTTCCATATAAGCCGATCTCCCTACTTTACTACTTGAGCCTCTTGAGCCATCCGATTTAGCTGAAATTTGGCATGACGTGTTTTGTTATGACATCCAACCACTGTACTAAGTATGGTTCAAATCGGTCCATAACCTGATATAGCTGTCATATAAACGGATCTGGTACCTTGACTTCTTGAGCCTCTAGAGGGCGCTATTATTATCCGATTTGGCTGAAATTACAACGGTTTCTCCCATGACCTTCTGTAGCTGAAACAGCATCGGTCTATAGCCTGAAACAGCACAACAGAGATACCGCGCAAAGAACTTGACAAATGCCATCCATGGTGGAGGGTATATGAGATTCGGCCCGGCCGAACTTAGCACGCTTTTACTTGTTCTTTCTGCGGAATAGACGTTTCTCCTCTCTCCTCTTCTCCCGACACCTTTCCTTCACGTTGCTACTGATTGCAGGGTCGCTCTGTATGCCGCATTTTGCCCTCAGTACCATTTCAACACTCGTGATCGTACCATGGGTTCTTTGGGGGAGGCTTCCTGTAGCAAAGTACGGATTTCGCTACATTTTCCATGGAGTGGGCAATGGATTGCCACTGCGCCGTTGTAGGAGTGCTTTTATCAAGCAATTGGGTCAGGCGAGAGGAGTATGCCTTTGCCACCTGTTGTGTTTGCAACTTTCCGATGTCCTGCTTCCCTGCTTCGCACGTTTCTCGCCACACTAAGACGGCTGCGAAACTTAGCTGCAAGAATAATCTATAATCGCCCCTCGGTTCGATCATACATCATACATACATAAAGACAAAATTTCAGTAATATTTTCTCTAAAGACAAAATTTTAGTGAAATTTCCTCTAAAGGCAAAATTTCAGTGAAATTTTCTCTTAAGACAAAATTTCAGTGAAATTTTCTCTAAATACAAAAAAAAATTTCAGTGAAATTTTCTCTAAATACAAAATTCTTGGAAGACAAAATTTCAGTGAAATTTTCTCTTAAGACAAAACTTCAGTGAAATTTATGCTAAAGACAAAATTTCAGTGAAATTTATGCTAAAGGCAAAATTTCAGTGAAATTTTCTCTAAAGGCAAAATTTTAGTGAAATTTTCTCTAAAGACAAAATTTCAGTGAAATTTTCTCTAAAGACAAAATTTCAGTGAAATTTTCTCTAAAGACAAAATTTCAGTGAAATTTTCTCTAAAGACAAAATTTCAGTGAAATTTTCTCTAAAGACAAAATTTCAATGAAATTTTCTCTAAAGACAAAATTTCAGTGAAATTTTCTCTTAAGACAAAATTTCAGTGAAATTTTCTCCAAAGACAAAATTTCAGTGAAATTTTCTCTAAAGACAAAATTTCAGTAAAATTTTCTTTAAAGACAAAATTTCAGTGAAATTTTCTCTAAAGACAAAATTTCAGTGAAATTTTCTCTAAAGACAAAATTTCAGTGAAATTTTCTCTTAAGACAAAATTTCAGTGAAATTTTCTCTAAAGACAAAATTTCAGTGAAATTTCCTTTAAACACAAAATTTCAGTGAAATTTTCTTTAAAGACAAAATTTCAGTGAAATTTTCTTTAAAGACAAAATTTCAGTAAAATTTTCTTTAAAGACAAAATTTCAGTGAAATTTTCTCTTAAGACAAAATTTCAGTAAAATTTTTCTAAAGACAAAATTTCAGTCAAATTTTCTCTTAAGACAAAATTTCAGTAAAATTTTTTTTTAAGACAAAATTTCAGTGAAATGCTAAATTTAAGTAAAATTTTTCTTCTAAGGATAAAATTCTAATAAAATTTTCTCTGAAGACAAAATTCGATTGAAATTCTCTAAAAAAAAATATTTCAATAAGAAAATGTCTTTAAAACTCCCATAGTTGTGGAACATATTATTAAGACATTAGAACACTCTGTACAGGTTTAGCAGTAGCCTAGTACTTTGATCCAAACTTAAATGAGATTTAGATCAAGGGAGACGATTTATTAGACCCAGGCCGGCACTAATTCTCGCTAGAGACCAATCAAATGAGCATTATTTTAATTAATTCTTAATAACTCATTGAGGCTTATACAATAACCCCAAAGAGTTTTTTATGGCCTGGCCATTTGTTTGTATGGGCCATTCATTGACTGGCAGTTGTTGCAGTTTTTTTAGCTCACCTATCCGCTCGACCGTCATTCTATCTATACACCAACTAATTATTGCAACAATTTGCAATACATTTTTGTTGGTCTGAGTAGTAGAGTGGTGAGCCCTCTGCCTCTTTCGCTCGTTTCGCACCACCCTCTTTTGTGGTCGTCATCATGCTACGTGAACAAAACCACATCATCCATCAAGTTGCATAATAAAACCTGATGAATAGCGCTTAAAATGAGCATCCATGCTGTCAATTTAAATAAATTATGGCCAAGTTTTGTGTTTGCAACGCTTCAGTTGTATCCTCAGAAGCCGGCCAGAGAGGAATTCCAATGGGCCTGGGTACAAACGATTAGAGGAGGCTAACAAAAAGTCTTGAGTGTGTGTGTGCCAGTGTTTGTGTTATTTTTTGGCGAAATAAATAAAGGAGCCGCTAAAAGAGTGGTAATACACACTGGGAGTCATTCGTATCAAGAGTGTGCGGTGTGTGAGTGTGTGTGTGTGTGTGTGCCGGGAGGGGGAGGAGTAGCAGCGGACAAGTGAACAAACAAAGGCTTGACATAATCATCCGTTGTTGTAAAGTTTAACGACACCCTACAGCCACTACCAATAAAACGGTGCACACCTTTAGAAGCTTCATTTTGCGAATGGCCATGTTTTACCGCCATTGGTTTAAGCGTCTTGGTATTTTAGCCAACATTTAAGGCCAGATTGATAATAGCTCGCAGACAGAGTGAGGTGGAAGCCAAAGGAGTGGAAGTGAGTGTTCAAAAGTTGTGAAGGCAAAGTGTCAACAGAAGTTTTTGGCCATAAAAAACCAAACCAAGACAGAGCAATGTGACACTCAAAGGAAAATGAATAGCGGCAGTGATGGATGGAAGGACAGACAGACAGACAGACGGACGGATGAACAAGTACCAAAAGGCAACTATAATTGCCCGCACATGACACATGTGAAAATCAGTGTTCACAAGTTCCCCCCAGAGCGTAGCCTACGCTAACCTCAAAGTCAAATGATCAGCCAGCCATAAATAACCAGGCTTAACCATGGATTACATTCCAGTCGTCCACACAGCCTGCCAAGGGGGATACGAGCATAGGCAGCACTCATATCCCAGAGCTTAACTGCCACCTTCATTATTGCAGCGCTGAATTTTTGTTAACTTTAGCCATAGCGTCACGTCAATCTGTCAACATGGTTTCGCTTTTGTTCGTGAGGGTGAGAAGCCCAAAAAAAAAAATAAAGAACCCAAGCAAACAGTTGCACTCATTATGGAGCAGTCTGATTTTCTTGGCTAACCACCAGTGCTACACATCTTGATCATCATCATCATCATCAACGGGTAACAAAATACCTCGATTGTCATGGGGCAACAATTTAAATGTCCAACTTAGTTAACTAATGCGAAATTTATTACGAATATCAATTGCCTCTAGCTATCCACTCTTTCACTCACCTTGCCATTTGGTCTTTTGCTTTATTGTTGCAAAAGAATGTCTTTTGTACTGAGATCATTGTTCTTACGTGGCAGCAGCGAAATTAGTCCTAAATGTGGTGTCTTCTTTGCACTCAGTCATTACAGCAGGGTGAACTTGTGTGGGTAAGCGAGACTAAGACAGCTTTTTAGTGACGATCAGTGTCAGACAGCATTAAGGTGATTAATTTAAGTGTATCTCAATATGAATGTTTTTCAGAAGAGTAATATTTTTCAGGCGTCCCTTTGTGCTCCATATAGAGTATGGAACCACATGATGGATTTGCTGCTGAGGCGTTTGGCTGAGTCCTTAAAAATCAGTGTGTATTCGAATGACTTGCTCATCCTAGTTGAAGAAGATTTCGGACAGGACAAGCAGGTCATGGGTATTATGCTCAAGTATAGCGATCGTGCTGATGTTGACGTTGCGGAGGAATCGTCCACCCACCATTCGGTCTAACGAAGCTAATATCGGATAAGAAGGACTCGTTAAATATCTGGGAGTGACTATTTCAAAGAGAATGGGATCAGGTGAAGGAGAAACCAACTGAAGCATGCGGAATTGTTAAGCGTATTCTGAAAAGTGATTAGGGTTTTAGTTGAGTTCGTGCAATATATGGTGGCTTGTTTGTTGCATGCAGAACTTATGGAGCTCTAGTATGAACAGGGAAGAGCCACGACTGTCGTGGTAAGGAAAAATATCCTCTCCTGTCAGATAGTGGCTATGCTGGCGTGGTGGCCTGTGTAAAACTTTGACCACATATGCATAACAGGTTTTTCTCTCCGTGCCTCCACTTGATGGAAGCCACCGTAACGCTGAGGCTAGCATACCCGCCTATGACGCCGAATGCCTGGGTTCGAATCCTGTCTCAAACATCAGAAAAAAAATTCAGCGGTGGTTATCCACTCCAAATGCTGGCGAAATTTGTGAGGTACTATACCATTCGGTATTGAAGCCATGAAAAACTTCTCCACAACGAGGTGTTGCTCTGCGGTACGTCGCGCGAACTCGACCATAAAACAGGGGCCCTGTTCATTGAGCTTAAATCTTGAATCAGGCAGCACTTATTGATATGTGAAAAGTTTGCCCCTGTTCCTTAATGTAATGTTCATGGGCAAATTTGCATTTTTCTCCACTTGATCTACTCTTGAGTTGCTTGGCTGTTCTGAACAAAGCGAGGAATTGAATTCCACTAGTGCGAGTGGGATGGGTACTGCTTCTAATATGACGGATAGGGATGTAAGGCGCCCCAACACTAAATGGACGGATAATGAAAATGGTTGGGTGACTTAGGACTCTTTTTTCGTGGTGCGACATTTGTACTGGGCCTCCTAGATTTTGGCTTTAGTCTCAAGATTGATGGGTACTGCTTCTGATCTGACGGATAGAAACTTAAGGCGATTCAATACATAATGGACGGATAATGAAAATGGTTGGGTGACTTACGACTTTTTTTTGGTGATGCGATGTTTTTTTAGGACCTCTCAGATGCCTTTCCTTACTGGTTAAAGCTCATTTTTGTATACTCTGAGCTTTTCCATTTTTGAATGCCCATCCGCCACCTTGCCTACGCGCAAAAATTAATTCATTAGCCGTAAACGAAATTTACGACAAGTAAACTTCTTTTGTGAAAACCGTTTGAAGCTTGTTTTCGTTAAAATTGCATGCTGCCTCACTGACCATTACCCAATGGAAGAAATAAAAAATTGTCTTTTGAACGCAGGCCTTCCTGCACTGATGATGATGTTCAAACTCTCCGCCGGCTCGAATCCATTTGTGGTGTAACAAGAGATAGCTCGCTGTAAACAAATTATTTTTAAGTTAAAAGAATTTTTGATTTTTCGCGTAACAGAACCATCCTTTATTTCATCCTAAAATTTCAGCCCAATCAGTTAGGAATTGCGCCCTCTAGAGGCTCAAGAAGACAAGATTTGAACTATACTTAGGACAGTTATTGAAAATCATAACAAATTACTCAAGTGACTCAAGAAGTCAAGATCCATAATCGGTTTATAAGGCAGCTATATCAAAACATGGACCGATATGGCCCATTTACATTCCCAACTGACCTACAATTATAAGAAGAATTTGTACAAAATTTTAGCTTTACTCCTTCGAAAGTTTGCGTGCTTTCGACAGACGGACGGACATGGCTAGATATAGAAGAAGTTCCGAAAGATTTTACAATAATAAAAAAAAAAAGATTTTTTGAATTTTCGCCTAACAGAGCCTTCCCTTACTACAGAAGAAGTTTCGAAAGATTTTACAATAAACGAAGTGACTTTCACACCAAAAAGTTCCAAATTTACGACTAACGTCCAGCTGTGGAAGGAAATGTTACGCAGTTACTATTTTCCCAATTGAACGGATTTGTTTGTTGGAAAAAACTTCCGAACGATTTATTTTCTTGCGTTTAGGTATTTTTACGTCACTCTTCTACCGGCCCCTAGAAGCTTAAAGCTTTGCCCTGATTTGGCAAATTAGGTACATAAAGTACACATATGCCCTTCAACTCAGTTCATTTGACATTTTTAGAGGAACTAAACTCTACTATGTCTTCTTTCTTTTCCTTTTAATTTTGAAATAAATTTAATTTTTTAACCATTGAGTAATCTGCATGTAACAAATGGCCATGATTCGATCTGATTCTACTCTGCATATTTGACTTGCAACAGTGTCTCCTTATTTCTAATGGCAAATTTTCTTCATTGTTTCTCAAATATTATCTTGAAATGCTGGTCATAAAAACTTTTCCCTCATTCTCTTCTTTTTGCACTCTCAGTAACTGCCCCACAGTGTTTTTTTTTTTTTTTTAACAGCTACAATGCAATATTCGTATATGCGAAGACAAACAAACGAGTGAACGAACGTACGAACAAGCCAATCAACTAAAGAATAAGCAAAACAATAGAGAATTGTCAAATGTGTCACTATTTAAGTCAATGTGTCATCTACTGGAAAAAGTGAATGACAGTTATCAAGATCGATGACTTGGCCTGACATAGACTTGTTGTCTTGCCCTAACCCGGGCTGGCTGTTAGTGCCTTTGGCTGCTGAGCAGAGCGAGGAGAGGGTATAATTACAAATTCTCACGATTATCATTAGCTGCAGACTAATGCTAAGGTATTTGGTGTTGCTGTAGTTGTTGTTAGTAGTGTCTCAGCTGTTTTTGCTACTGCCAACAGTTGTTGGCTTTTGTATTTCGTTTTGTGGAGACAATGATCGAACTAATCCTCTCGCACAAATGTTTGGTTTAGTTTGGTAGTTGTTAACATAAACATTGTCGTTGTTGTGTTAATGTTTAAACAAATGAAATATGCAAATGAGAGTGAGAACGTGACAAATGTCAAAAAACTGTCACTTGCTGGTGTTTATTAGCACAAATGAGCCCCCAGCACCACATCCGAAAGAAACACCAACAACAAACTACAAAACAAAAGACAAACAGACATACACACACAGTTACTCATTGTATGACAGGTGAGACTATTGTTTTAGGCTCGTGGGAAAAGATGTTCAAAATCTATCATAACGACTGATTAATTACTCAAGGCTGGTAAAGCAACCCAGAAAAAAAAAATAAAGGATGGGTTTACTGAAGACTTATATAAACATGACAAATATGATTTTTTTGAAGGCTGTAATGTTGAAAAGTAATAAATGGATATAAAATAAAATATAACTTAAAATTAATTGAAAAAATATAATCTAATAAAATAAACCACAATAAATTAAAATCAAATAAAATGAAATTAAATAAAAAAAATGAAATAAAATTTAATAAAGTAAAATAAAAAAAAAAAAAATAAAATAAAATAAAATAAAATGAAATAAAATAAAATAAAATAAAATAAAATAAAATAAAATAAAATAAAATAAAATAAAATAAAATAAAATAAAATAAAATGAAATAAAATAAAATAAAATAAAATAAAATAAAATAAAATAAAATAAAATAAAATAAAATTAAATTAAATTAAATAAAAAAAAAATAAAATTAAATTAAATAAAAAAAAAATAAAATAAAATAAAATAAAATAAAATAAAATAAAATAAAATAAAATAAAATAAAATAAAATAAAATAAAATAAAATAAAATAAAATAAAATTAAATTAAATTAAATTAAATTAAATAAAAAAAAAATAAAATTAAATTAAATAAAAAAAAAATAAAATTAAAATAAAACAAGTAAAAGCGTGAGCATGGTGGTTTTCCCCTCCTAATGCTGGCAACATTAGTGAGGTACTATGCCATGTAAAACTTCTCTCCAAAGAGGTGTCGCACTGGGTCACGCCGTTCGGACTCGTCCATAAAAAGGAGTCCCCCTATCATTGAGCTTAAACTTGAAATGGATTTCACTCATTGATATGTGAGAAGTTTGCCCCTGTTCCTTAGTGGAATATTCGTGGGCAAAATTTTCGATTTGCAATTGCTATGCGATTGGAGCTATATCAAGTTATCATCCGATTCGGACCATAATAGAACTCAAGTCAGTAGAAGTCATGGTGTAAAACTTCAGCCAATTCGAATTATAATTGGGCCCTTTAGGGGCTCAAGAAGTAAAATAGGGAGATCGGTTTAAATGGGAGCTGTATCAGGCTATAGACCGATTCAGACCATATATATAACATAAGTTGTAGATCATGGGAGAAGCCGTTGTACAAGATTTCAGCCAAATCGGATAACCATTACGCCCTATAGAGGCTGAAGAAGTCAAGATCCTAGATCGGTTATTATGGCAACTATATCAGGTTATGAACCGATTTGAGTCATACTTAGCCCAGTTGTTGGAAGTCATAACAAAACAACTCACGCCCAATTTCAGCCAAATCGGATAGGAATTGCGCCCTCTATAGGCTGAAGAAGACAAGATTCAAGATCGGTTTATATGACAGCTATATCAGGTTAAGGATCGATTTAAGTCATATTTAGCCCAGTTGTTGAAATTTATAACAAACCAACACACGCCCAATTTTAGCCAAATCGGATAGGAATTGCGCCCTCTATAGGCTGAAGAAGTCAAGACTCAAGATCGGTTTATATGACAGCTATATCAGGTTAAGGATCGATTTGAGTCATATTTAGCCCAGTTGTTGAAAGTCATAACAAACCAACTCACGCCCAATTTTAGCAAATCGGATAGGAATTGCGCCCTCTATAGGCTGAAGAAGTCAAGACTCAAGATCGGTTTATATGACAGCTATATCAGGTTATGGACCGATATGAACCATGCTTTAAACAGTTGTTGAAAGTTATAACGAAACACGTCGTGCCAATCGGATAGGAATTGCGCCCTCTAGAGGCTCAAGAAGTCAAGACACCAGATCGGTTTATTTGACAGCTATATCAGGTTATGGCTTGATTTGAACCATGCTTTGGACAGTTGTTGGAAGATATAACGAAACACGTCGTGCCAAATTTCAGTCAAATCGGAAAGGAATTGCGCCCTCTAGAGGCTCAATAAGTCAGGATTCAAGATCGGTTTATATGACAGCTATATCAGGTTATGGACCAATTTGAGTTATACACTCAGCCCAATTGTTGGAAGTCATAACGAAACACGTCATGCCAAATTTCAGCCAAACCGGATAGGAATTGCTCCCTCTATAGGCAGAAGAAGTCAAGATTCAAGATCGGTTTATATGACAGCTATATCAGGTTAGGGACCGATTTCAACCATACTTATCGCAGTTGTTGGAAGTCATAACGAAACACGTAGTGCAAAATTTCAGTCAAATCCGATAAGAACTGCACCCTCTAGAGGCTTTAGAATTCAAGACTCCAGATCGGTTTATAAAGGGTGATTTTTTTGGGGTTAGGATTTTCATGCATTAGTATTTGACAGATCACGTGGGATTTCAGACATGGTGTCAAAGAGAAAGATGCTCAGTATGCTTTGACATTTCATCATGAATAGACTTACTAACGAGCAACGCTTGCAAATCATTGAATTTTATTACCAAAATCAGTGTTCGGTTCGAAATGTGTTCATTCACCGTAACGTTGCGTCCAACAGCATCTTTGAAAAAATACGGTCCAATGATTCCACCAGCGTACAAACCACACCAAACAGTGCATTTTTCGGGATGCATGGGCAGTTCTTGAACGGCTTCTGGTTGCTCTTCACTCCAAATGCGGCAATTTTGCTTATTTACGTAGCCATTCAACCAGAAATGAGCCTCATCGCTGAACGGTGAATGAACACATTTCGAACCGAACACTGATTTTGGTAATAAAATTCAATGATTTGCAAGCGTTGCTCGTTAGTAAGTCTATTCATGATGAAATGTCAAAGCATTCTGAGCATCTTTCTCTTTGACACCATGTCTGAAATCCCACGTGATCTGTCAAATACTAATGCATGAAAATCCTAACCTCAAAAAAATCACCCTTTATGACAGTTATATCAGGTTATGGATCGATTTCAACCATACTTACCAATGTTGTTGGAAGTCGTAACAACCACTTTATGCTGAATTTCAGCAAAATCGGATAAGAACTGCGCCCTCCAGCGGTTCAAGAAGTCGAGACCCAAAATTGGTTTATATGGCAGCTTTGTCAGGCTATAGACCTATTTCGACCATATTTATCGCAGTTGTTGGAAGCCATAACAAAATACTTTACGCAAAATTTCAGCCAAATCGTATGAGAATTGCGCCCTCTATTGGCTCAAGAAGTCAAGATCCAAGATCGGTATATATGGCAGCTATATCAAGTTACGAACACATCGTATTAGAATTACGTCCTTAAGGGGCTCAAGAAGTCAAGACCCCGGATAGGTTTATATTGCAGCTATATCAGGATATGTTCTGATTTGAACCATACAAAGCATATTTAGTGATACCAAAGCACCACGTGCAAAATTTCAGTCAAATCGGACGAGAATTGCGCCCTCTAGAGGCTCAAGAAGTCAACACCCAATATCGGTTTATATGGCAGCTTAATCAAAACATGAACCGATTTGAGATCATTTACAATCCCAACCGATCTACACTAATAAAGTGTATTTGTGCAAAATTTTAAGCGTCTGGCTTTACTCCTTCGAAAGTTAGCTTGCTTTCGACCGACAGACGGACGGACGGACGGACAAGTGGACGGACATGACTAGATCGATTTAAAATGTCGTGACGATCATGGTTGCTCAAAAAGTAATTGCGGATTTTTCATATAGTCGGCGTTGACAAATTTTTTCAACGGCTTGTGACTCTGTAATTGCATTCTTTCTTCTGTCAGTTATCAGATGTTACTTTAAGCTTGCTTTAGAGAAAAAGTGTAAAAAAGTATATTTGATTAAAGTTCATTCTTAGTTTTATTAAAAATGCATTTACTTTCTTTTAAAAAATCCTTTTTGGATTTTTGCATTTACTTTTTGGGCAACCCAATATATACATTATGGGGTCTTAGATGTATATTGCGAGGTGTTACAAACTGAATGACTAGATTAGTATATCCCCATGCTATGGCGGTAGAGGGTATACAATTAAAAAAAATTGATAAAAATATAAATAAATTCTAATTAATTTAAAACAAAATCTATCGAGATTTTTAAATATCCTATTAAATTAAAATATTCCGTACTCATATTTCTATCGTTTTTTCATCCTCTTACAGATACTCGGGAAACTGGCTTTGTTAATGCGATTACAGCGGCGGGTGTTACATACGCCGTAACGAAGGCCTGCACCTTGGGTAACCTGGTAGAATGTTCATGCGATAAAAGCCACTCGCGCCGCAATGGAGGTCAACCCCAAATGGTTAATGCCGTCACAGCAGTGGCTGCTTTGGAAAAGCAGCAAGCAGTGTTCGAAAGAAATTCCACAAAGAATCCACAGAAAAAAGGAAATGGCAACCGTAAACGAAGACTTTTGAGAAACATTAAATTTCCCGATGGTGAATGGGAATGGGGTGGATGTAGTGACAATGTGAATTTTGGATTTCGCCATTCGAGAATATTTCTGGATTCCAAATATAGGCGAAGAAGTGATTTTCGTACGTTGGTGAAACTGCACAATAACATGGCCGGGAGACTGGTGAGTACAAGTGAGGGACAACATTAGAGTTTTTCACAATTCCTCCTTATTTCTTTCCCTAAAATCGTTGATATTTTTATTATATAAGTTAAGGGTAAACCTCCCAACCGATATCATTGCTCCCATTCTATATTTTGTCTGCACATAATCTGCAATTCAAAGCGTGGGAGCAGTGCAAATACCAAGTGGTGAGTTGCATACCCACACTGGCTTATTTGAATTGTAGAGTATAGAATGGAAGCAATGATAACGGTTGGGTGGCATACCATTAACTTATATCCTTTCATCCCTTTCATCTCTTCCAGGCAATTCGTGATTCCATACGCCTGGAGTGCAAGTGTCATGGCCTTTCAGGCTCATGCACTGTCAAAACCTGCTGGCTTAAGATGCCTTCATTTCGTGAGGTGAGCTCTAGACTGCGTGAGAAATTCGATGGGGCCTACAAAGTGGTGCTGCGCAATGATGGCAACAGTTTTATGCCGGAAAATGAGCACATCAAACAACCCTCCAAATACGATCTGGTCTACTCGGATGATTCGGCCGACTTTTGTGCACCCAACATAAGAACTGGTTCGTTGGGCACCCAAAATCGTGAATGTAATGTCACCTCACAGGGCCCCGATAGCTGTGATCTGCTATGCTGTAATCGTGGGCATAAACATCACATTGTCTCCGAATGGGTTAATTGTAAATGTGTCTTCAAATGGTGCTGCGAGGTAACATGCGAGAAGTGTCTGGAGAGAAGGGAAATCAACACATGTCTATAGTACAAGGACTAGAGTAATATCCCACAGTATTGCAATTACTCCCTGTTCAAAAAAATTGTAACCCGTCTCTCTCTCTCACACACAATTTGTCATCTTTCATTTCCCCCATCGCCCATGTAACCAACAATCATACAAAAATCTTCTATGAAAATGCAAAGCTTTCCATTGCGCGTGATAATTGTAACTATTAAAAATAATTTATTAATCTTTTCTTGAATACTTTTTTTAAGCGATTAGTTAGTCATTTTATGTAGCTAGACTTAGGGATTTTCATGTAGCATCTATTACACATAACTGCAAACCGAATATAGTTGTTAATTAGACCTAGACCTAGAAATCGAGTATTTGAAAATAAAGAATCTTTCTGAATGTATTAACGTGATAATAACTTTAGTTCATCGATAACTGCTTTAAAATACTTATAAATGTTAACATTAATTTTATATGCCTACATATCTGTGTACACTATTAAGATTGTTTTTAATTTGTAAAAGTTTTGTAAATAATTTTTGATAAAAAAAAATTTAATAAATAATTTAGGCAACTATAACTAGAGTGAAAGAAAAATTTGCCAAATTTATGCGTTTGACGTAAAGCTTTTAATCATACAAGGTAAGTAAGGCTTCATTTAGATTTTCAGGAGAAATATATTTTAACAATACATTTATCATAAATAATAATATTAACAAGTAAAAGCGTGCTAAGTTCGGCCGGGCCGAACCTTACATACCCTCCACCATGGATCGCATTTGTCGAGTTCTTCTCCCGGCATCTCTTCTTAGGCAAAAAAGGATATAAGAAAAGATTTGCTCTGCTATTATTATATTATTAAATGTTGGAGACCTGTGTAAAATGTCAGCCAATTCGAATAAGAATTGCCCCCTTTGGGGGCTCAAGAAGTAAAATAGAGAGATCGATTTATATGGGACCTGTATCAGGCTACAGAGCGATTCAGACCATAATAAATACGTATGTTGATGCTCATGAAAGAATACGTCGTACAAAATTTCAGCCAAATCGGATAATAATTGCGATCTCTAGAGGCTCAAGAAGTTAAGATCCCAGATCGGTTTATATGGCAGCTATATCAGGTTATTGACCGATTTGAACCATACTAAACGCAGTTGTTGGAAGTGATAACAAAACACGCCATGCAAAATTTCAGCCAAATCGGATATGAATTGCATCCTCCAGAAGCTCAAGATGTCAAGTCCTAAGATCGGTTTATATGATAGCTATATCAGGTTATGGACCGATTTGATCTTAACTTAGCACAGTCGTTGGATATCATAACAAAATACATCGTGCAAATTTCATTCCAATCGTATAAGAATTGCGCCCTCTAGAGGCTCAAGAAGTCAAGGCCCACGATAGGTTTGTATGGCAGCTATATCAGGTTATCATCCGACTTAAACCATACTTAACACAATGATTGGATATCATCACAAATCAAGTCGTGCAAAATTTCATTCCAATCAGATAAGAATTGCGCCCTCTAGAGGCTCAAGAAGTCAAGACCCAAGATCGGTTTATATGGCAGCTATATCAAAACATGGACCGATATGGTCCATTTACAATTCCAACCGACCTATACTAACAACAAGTATTTCTGCAAAATTTCAAGCGGCAAGCTTTACTCCTTCGGAAGTTAGCGTGCTTCAGACAGACGGACGGACATAAGAATTGCGCCCTTTGGGGGCTCAAGAAGTAAAATAGAGAGATCGATTTATATGGGAGCTGTATCGGGCTATAGACCGATTCAGACCATAATAAACACGTATGTTGATGGTCATGAGAGAATCCGTCGTACAAAATTTCATTCCAATCGGATAAGAATTGCCCACTCTAGAGGCTCAAGAAGTCAAGACCCAAGATCGGTTTATATGACAGATATATCAGGTAATAGACCGATTTGAACCGTTCTTGGCAAGTTGTTGGATATAATGGCAAAACATGTCGTGCGAAATTTCATTCCAATCGGACAAGAATTGCACACTCTAGAGGCTCAAGAAGTCAAGACCCAAGATCAGTTTATATGGCAGCTATATCAGGTTATGAACCGATTTGAACCATACTTGGCACAGTTGTTGGATATCATAACAAAACATGTCGTGCCAAAATTCATTCAAATTGGATAAGATTTGCGCCCTCTAGAGGCTCAAGAAGTCAAGACCCAAGATCGGTTTATATGACAGCTATATCAAAACATGGACCGATATGGCCCATTAACAATTCCAAGCGACCTTCACTAATAAGAAGTATTTGTGCAAAATTTCAAGCGGCTAGCTTTACTCCTTCGGAAGTTAGCGTGCTTTCGACAGACAGTCGGACGGACAGACATACGGACATGGCTAGATCGACATAAAATGTCACGACGATCAAGAATATATATAATTTATAGGGTCTCCGACGTATATTTCGAGTAGTTACAAACAGAATGATGAAATTAGTATACCCCCCATCTTATGGTGGAGGGTATAAAAAGATGTTAAGTTCAGCCAGGCCGAACTTTGGATATCCAACACCTCGGGTATATTGTAAATCACCTTTCATCATAATCCGTTGAAAATACATAAATCATGCCCCCATAGCAGCTTCATCGAAATATGGTCTGATTTGGACCAAATTTACCCCAGATATTGAGTGGTCTACTAAAAACAAGTCGTTGTTCAATTTTGCAGAACAAAATATTGGCCTTTTTAGTATCCATATCCAAATATATACCGATATGGACCATATACGAATGTCGAAAAGCCTAACATAAGTTACCCTGTCAAATTTAAGCGAAAACAAATTTGACATGTGCCTTTTATGGGACCAAGACTTTAAATCGAGAGATCGGTCCATATGGCAGCTATATCCAAATCTGAACCGATCTGGGCCAAATTGAAGAAGGAGGTCAAAGGGCTTAACACAACTCACTGTCCCAAATTTCGTCAAAATCGGATAATAAATGTGGCTTTTACGGGGCGAAAACCTTAAAACGAGAAATCGGTCTATATGGCAGCTATATCCAAATCTGGACCGATCTATGCCTAATTGAAGAAGAAGGTCAAAGGGCCTTACACAACTCACTGTCCCAGATTTTGGCTAAATCGAACAATAAATGCGCCTTTTATGGGGCCAAGACCTTAAATCGAGAGATCGGGGTATGCGGCATATATATCCAAATTTGAACCGATCTGGGCCAAATTGCAAAAAGTTGCCAAGGAGCCTAACGCAACTTACAATCCCAAATTTCGTCGAAATCGGACAATAAAGGCGCCTTTTATGGGCTCGAAACCTTAAACTGAGGAATCGGTCTATATGGCAGCTATATCCAAATCTGGACCGATCTATGCCAAATTAAAGAAGTATGTCAGAGGGCCTTACACAACTCACTATCCCAATTTTCGGCCTAATCGTACAATAAATGCACCTTTTATGGGCCTAACTCCTTAAATCGAGAGATCAGTCCATATGGCAGCTATATCCAAATCTGAACCGATCTGGGCAAAATTGAAGAAGGTTGTCGAATCGCCTAACACAACTCACTGTATCAAATTTCATCAAAATAGGATAATAAATGTAGCTTTTATGGGCTTAAAACCCTAAATCGGCGGATCAGTCTATATGGGGGCTATATCAAGAAATAGTCCGATATAGCCCATCTTCGAACTTAACCTGCTTATGGACAAAAAAAACCTATTTTAAGGCTTCATTAAGTTTTTTGATTGCGGCTGTATGTATGTATACGGTTGCCCAAAAAGTAATTGCGGATTTTTCATATAGTCGGCGTTGACAAATTTTTTCACAGCTTGTGACTCTGTAATTGCATTCTTTCTTCTGTCAGTTATCAGCTGCTACTTTTAGCTTACTTTAGAAAAAAAGTGTAAAAAGTTCATACTAAGTTTTATTAAAAATGCATTTACTTTCTTTTAAAAAATCCGCAATTACTTTTTGGGCAACCATATTATGAAAATATTTTGTCACATTACACCGACTATCACGATGAACGTGAACATTCAGTCGGTTCTAAAGACTCTGGAGACTGATAATGGCATGCAAAGAGCATCTACGGATCGTAGGAAAGGCTATCACACATTGCTGATCTAGAGGCCATCGAGGGGTGGCTGCAGACAAGCTGGTCAGAAATGGCCTGCTGCCTGCTGAAAGCTGTAGATCACTAAAGAAGCTGCCCTGTGATTGTTGGGAAAAATCACAAGGCTATTGGCGAACACCTCCTTGCTTGCCTCGACTCTCCCCAGACAGAAAGCCCTCTCGACTTTCGTGGCAACTCTAGAGGTCTGAACTGGTTGACTGGAAGAAGCCATCACTGATGAGAGCTAATATCCGGTTTGCTTGGCTCGATTTCATTTTTTTCGAATTCCTTGCCAGAAGCATGCACTTCAACTCAACCTAATCCAAAGACAAATGGCAATGAAATTTTCTCCATAATCAGAATTATAAAGATTCGCAAAACAAAAATGTTCCATAAATATACAATAAAGAGGAGGCCACCGTAGCGCGGAAGTTAGCATGTCCGCCTATGACGCTGAACGCTTGGGTTCGAATCCAGGTGAGACCATCAGAAAAAAATTTTTAACGGTGCTTTTCCCCCTCCTAATGCTGGCAACATTTGTGGGGTAACATGCCATGTAAAACTTCCCTCCAAAGAGGTGTCGCACTGCGGCACGCCGATCGGACTCGGCAATAGAGAGGAGGCCCCTTATCATTGAGCTTAAACTTCAATCGGACTACACTCATTGATATGTGAGAAGTTTGCCCCTGTTCCTTAGGGGAATGTCCCATGGGCAAAATTTGCAATTCAATAAAGACAAATATCCAATGAAATTCTCTCTAAAGATAAAAAATCGATAAAATATTCAAAACCAAAAATCTATGAAATTTTCTCTGCATGCCATATTTCAGGGAAATTTGCTCAAAGGCGAAATTTCAGTAAGATTTTATAGCTTCAGACGAAGAATTTTCAGTAAAATTTTCTTGGCCGACAAAATTAAAAAAAAAAAATCTCTAGTTTAGAATCTTTTAAAATATGGAGCACTTATCTTGTGCTAAGAAGCAGATTTAACTGAAACCGTTAATTTCCTGTGGCTTAGATAATCTTAACGCTGAAGGTGGTCTTGCCATGGGTAACAATGTTATCAACAACTAAATTCTTCATTTCACTTCACATTAATATTCCCAAAGTTAGACGATATGCATTTAGTTTACCTTTTGGCCCACTCTCTTTAGATGGTCTGTTTTGTTTTTGTTCGGTCTGCCTTCTTCAGTATCTCGGACTGAAATTCTTTCGATACGATACGTTGTACAACGTTCTGCTTTTGTCAAATCAAATGTCTAAAACAAATGTCACAACAAATTTTTATCTTCTTACTTTTAATGAGATTTGCTTGTATCTGAAGTCATTGGAAAGATTCGTATCATTTACTTTCAATTAATGATGGTAACACTGCAGCAGCAGCAGCAGCAGCAGCCGCGGCATATTAGTCATCAATCTACGGCATGGCCGGGGCAATCGGAGAGCAGCAAACCAATGAACCATTCATGCATTTCAAGCGGTGTTTTTTTTTTTGGTTTTTCTTCAGCCATCAACTAATCTCACTTTAAAGCCCCCAAAAAAAAGAGCAGAGGATTCAACTTTAGGCAAGTTCGTTTTATGCCATTTCCATAGTTCATTGCAAGAGGGACCGAGCGATTGGGCGCATGCGCTGATGAAGAAGCCGTTGACCCAATACCTTAATCAACCTTGATGTTGGAAATTGATAAGATTTTTGAATTAATTTGGTGGCATAGCGCCACAATCGAAATGCTGATGCGTCGGCAGCTATGTGCTATGCCATTAAAGATGCACCCGATATTGGTCCATTTTATTGGTGTTGCTGGTCAAGGCAGCATTTTATGCATCCCAAGCAAAGCACAGTGGATGATGGGGAGCATTTTCAAATATTTAAGGCTTTATGAGGAACACAAAGTGCAGTAGTTCTTTGATTCAAAGAAAATTTATAGTTGTGAAAAGTATTCGAATCAATTCCAAAAGTCCACCAACAATAGAAACAGCACCCTGAAAGCCTCGATAAAGAAAAAATCGTCTTTTGCAAAGACGATAAGCAGGTAAGAGGTAGGCATAGTCTGAAATGTTGTACCATGACCTGATACAGCTCCAATTCTTGTTCATTATTCTTTGTTTGCCTAAAAAGAGTTACCGGAAAAAGAACTTGACAAATGCTAACCACCCTTTTACTTGTGATACCCACCACCGTAGGATAGGGGTTATAATCATTTAGTCTTTCCGTTTGCAACACATCGCAATATCAATTTCCGACCCTATAAAGTATATATATTCTTGATCAGCGTAAAAATCTAAGACGATCTAGACATGTCAGTCCATCTGTCCGTCCAACTGTTGTAATTACTCTACAGGCTTCAAAAATTGAGATATTGAGCTGAAATTTGGCACAGATACGTCTTTTTGATGCACGCTGGTTCAGTTCTTGAACGGACCATATCGGACCATAATTGGATATAGCTGTTATATAGACCGATTTTCGGATAAAGGGCCTAATGCCCAAAAAACTTAATTTTTCATCCGATTTTGCTGAAATGTTAAGCAGTGCGTAGTACGAGGCATACCAACATCTGATCCAAATATAGTTCAGATCGGACTATATTTAGATATAGCTGCCATATAGACCGATCTGCCGATAAAGGTTCTGAAGCCCATAAAGGCTTTATTTACTGTCCAAATTTCAATGAAATATGAAACAGTGGGTTATTTTAAGCTTCCCGACATCTGATCTAAGTATGGTTCAGATCGGACTATATATAGACAAAGCCGCCATATTGGACCCATGTCCCGATACATTGACTGAAGCCCATAAAAGCTTTTTTGTTATCCGATTTCGCTGAAATTTAAAACAGTGAGCAGTTTTAGGCCTACCAACATCTGACCCAAATATAAGTCAGATCGGACTATATTTAGATATAGCTGTCATATAGACCGATCTGCCGACAAAGGGTCTGAAGCCCATAAAAGCTTCATTTATTGCCCAACTTCGCTGAAATTTGAAACAGAGAGTTATTTTAAGCCTCCCGACATCTGACCTAAGTATGGTTCAGATCGGACTATATTTATATATAGCTGCCATATAGACCGATCTTCTGATAAAGGGTCTAAAGCCCATAACAGCTTTATTTTTTAACCGATTTTGCTAAAATTTTAAACAGTGAGTAGTTTTAGGTCTCCCGACATCCGACCCAAATATGGTTGGAATGGAAGTCTATTTAGATATAGCTGCCATATTGACCGATCTACCGATAAAGGGTCTGAAGCCCATAAAAGCATTATTTTGTATCCAATTTCTCTGAAATTTGAAACACCCGACCCAAATATGGTAAAAATAGGACTGTATTTAGATATAGCTGTCATATAGACCGATATGCCGGTTAAGTGTCTGATGCTCATAAAAGCTTTATTTATTATCTGATTTTGTTGAAATTTAAAATACAAAATTCAACAGTGACTTATATTTATAAGACCACTCAATGCCCGTGCCGAATTTTGGGTGCTTAAGTTATCCAATTTTCATCGGACTGTGACGAAAGGGGGTTTACTCGGCACCTGAACCAAATGTGACCGACCCATATTTGGATATATCTTTGCAAGTGGGTTTCAATGCGTTTTTATTCATTTTTATACCCTCCACCATAGAATGGGGGTACACTAATTTCGTCATTCTGTTTGTAACTCCTCGAAATATTCGTCTAGGACCTCATAAAGTATATATTGACCGTCATGATATTTTAAGTCGATGTGGCCTTGTCCGTCCGTTTGTCCGTCCGTCTGTCTGTCGAAGGCACGCTAATTCTCGAAGAAGTAAAGCTAGCCGCTTGAAATTTTCCACAAATACTTTTTATAAGTGCAGGTTGGTTGGGATTGCTAGTGGGCCATATCGGTCCATGTTTTGATATAGCTGCCATATAAACCGATCTTGAATCTTGACTTCTTGACCCACTAGAGGGCGCATTTCCTATCCGATTTGGCTGAAATTTCGCATGAGGTATTTTGTTATGACTTCCAACAACTGTGTCAAATATGGTTCAAATCGGTACATAACCTGATATAGCTGCCGTATAAACCGATCTGGGATCTTGATTTCTTGAGCCCCTAGAGGGCGCAATTCCCATCCGATTTGGTTAAAATTTGGCACGTGCTGAAATTTCGCATGAGGTATTTTGTTATGACTTCCAACAACTGTGCTTAGTATGGTTTAAATCGGTCCATAACATGATATAGCCGCCATATAAGCCAATCTTGAATCTTGACTTCTGGATCAACTAGAGGGACCCAATTCTAATCCGAATGGGCTGCAAATTTTTACGATGTGTTTTGTTATGATTTCCAACAACTGTGATAAGTATGGTTCAAATTGGTACATAAACTGATATAGCTGCCACATAAACCGCTCTGTGATCTTGACTTCTTGAGCCTATAGAATTATTCGATTTCGCTGAAATTTTGTACAACAGCTTTCCCATGACCTTCATGTCAAATATGTTCTGAATTGGTCGATAGCATGATACAGCTCCCCCATAAACCGATCTCCCTAGTTTACTTCTTGAGCCCCTGCAGGGCGCAATTCTTATTCGATTTGGCTGAAAATTTACTCAATGACTTCTTCAATGATCTCCAACATTCGGTTCATTTATGGTCCGAATCGGACCAGAATTTGATATAGCTCCATTACATAGCAATTATTTTCTTTTATCCTTTGTTTGCCTAAAAAGAGATTCCGGGAAAAGAGCTCGACAAATGCTATCCTTGGTGGAGGGTATATACAATTCTGTCCGGCCGAACTTAGCACGCTTTTACTTGTCATACTTCTTTTTGTTTCCATGTACGTTCAAAATCAGTTATTTTTGGCTTGCATTTACCATAGTGGTAACAACCAAACCAATAGTTGTACAACTTATTTGTTAGTTGTCAACCTTGGGTGACTTTATATATTAATAAAATCACCATTTGATTTTAAATCAAAATGTTTTCAAAAATTTTATCGAAAGCTTAACCGGATTGCAGTTTCTGGAATTCCATCCTTTCATCAGCGGTATTCTTCAACAAATTACTCAGTCCATCTTCAATGTTTCAGCTAAGATAAAAATAGTTTGAATGAGAAAACACTATTGCTCATAACTTTGAAGAAAGTTGCCAGTAATAATTTTCGAAACATTTTGATTTTTCTACAGCACCAATTTTTGCGGAGCTATTGCATAAGGCTTGTCATCGTTGCATATGCAAGCTAACATCGTTGTACTCCACGTCTCATCTTTGTTTTTTTTTTTTTGGTTTTTTTGTTGATGTGTTTGTTGATAGTCTTTTTTTTCTATGTACGTTCAAGATCATTTATTTTTGGCTGGCATTTACCACAGGGGTATGTTTATTTTATTCCCATAAATCCCCTCCAAACACTGTGCCTTGAAAAATTTCAACCATATTTTAGAATGTGTTCCAAATGTGTTGAGCTGCATAAAGTCGAGCGTTTCATTGGTGATAAATTTCCAATTTTATGGCTCAGTTTGGAAATGGATAATTTCTACTCATACCTGTAATTCCATGTGAGCATTTTAAGTTCACATGTCGGCGCTTAAGCCGGCGCCTTAGAGATTATCCTACGATCCATTCCAGAGCAATGTAGCGACAACAGCATCGCATGAAAGATAAATGTTGAAGATTTGAAACATGATTTTACAATTTTTAATAGTATTTTAGGCCCTTTCATTTTCACCATACAAAAGGTTCTGAGATGAATATGTCCAGCTAATGGCTTTATTTAAATTTCAAATCAAAGCCAAAGACTCCAACTCTTCATTGATGGATTTGAGCCTGTGCCTATCCAGTTTGATATATCTGGCCATTTTTCTGAAATTGAGGAAATGAGCCTAAAATTAAACACTTAAGTGTTGTAGGAGTTTGTTCTTAGCCATCATCATTAGCCTCAGACTCTTCGTTGATTGTATCAGTCCCGATGGTAAAGCGATGGTATCTTTTATTGACCACCAACACCTTGAATATTCCTGTATTCCAATAACGAACATCGTACAATAACAACAACGCCATCATATTTTATTTCCAAGCAAATTGCATGTTTAAACCTTTCATATACTTGTCCGTCTGGCGTTTTCTTCAATGCTCCCAACATAAGTCCATCCTTCCTCTTCATTATCCCTGCCTCCTTTGTAATGCCCCATAATGAAGGAGAAACATTTTAACCACAACAACATGACACAGTGTTGTTGTTGTTCTCTTTTTCTGGCTTTCATTTTTGTTTCCTTCTTTCGGGTTTTTTTTTTTTCTTATTTGGTTTTGAGTTTTTGTTGTACTTCTGGCCAATATCGTGGCCATCGTCGTATTTTGGGAGAAGAACATAAAGAAAACATGAAATTCCTGAGTAATTTGTATGGAAAGGCGTGAAGAACACCAACGAAGGCAACACCTTAATTAATGTTATAAAAATGGAATGGAAGAAGGTACCGTCCAACGTTTGTGAGTATATTATATATATGTGTGTGTGTGTGAGTGTATTCCTCTTGGGTAGAAGACCTCCATAGACAACGAATGGAGTTGCACCAGTCGCTGCGAAAGCATCGATGCTAACCAAGAAAGGGAAGCTTAATAGCGCTAAAAATTTGACTTTATCTAGCTATCAGGGAAGAAATTGGAGTTTAATCTCCCCTGGATTTTCGATGGATAAATGTTGGCTGCATGCTGTATTATTCACTTCGATAATTTACCACACTCCTTGCTACTAGCAACTAGTACCAGTCTTAATTGCTTTCCACATATTCTGATATTACAGCCTTCAGGAAGTCCTTGGGCTTTGGCCTGCAGCCTGATTGTTGGTATTTTTTATTGTACATCGTAGGAACAGTGGTGGTTCTAGTCCAATGTGTTTTTGCATTCTTCACCTGTTCCTTTGGCCTGTATAGCAGAAAGAGTTTTAGACAATGCTACACTCCTCATAAAGTGATTTGAAGAAGTCGAAATGGTTTATAGCGAATGCAAAAGTTATTCTCTATAAGATTCTGACACAAGTTGTACACCAATATGGAGTAGAATCTTGGGTACTTGAGAAAACATTTGACTCAATGTTAGGAGTGTTCGAAAAGAAGGTTCTTACCAAAACAAAGAATATAGGTGTCGTATAAACTACGAGCATGGCTATGAGATCTAATTCTACCAAAACCACGAATCTGGAATTATAATTTGGGATAATGTAAAATGGGGGAAAGGCCCCATCCTAAAACCCCAAAACGGGCACGCTTACCGTTCGGAATAATACCGATTTCCAATGAAAGGTATTTGGGACCAGAGTACGAATCTGATATCAAAATTCCAAACTTAAGATATAAGCCATAGATATAGTATTGGTTGCCCAAAAAGTAATTGCGGATTTTTCATGTAGTCGGCGTTGACAAATTTTTTCACAGCTTGTGACTCTGTAATTGCATTCTTTCTTCTGTCAGTTATCAGCTGTTACTTTTAGCTTGCTTTAGAAAAAAAGTGTAAAAAAGTATATTTGATTAAAGTTCATTCTAAGTTTTATTAAAAATGCATTTACTTTCTTTTAAAAAATCCGCAATTACTTTTTGTGCAACCCAATAAATACGCCTCAGTAGTTTGATGGACTGCGATGTAGAAAAAGTTTTATGAGTATGATACAACAGGTTCAGAAAACATGTTGTCATTAAATAAGCGGAGTGATGAGGACCACGCTCACTATTCAAGATATCCGACCCACAGATTAGGTGTGGAAACCCACAGATTTGGTCGAGGAAACCCTGAGGTTTCATTCCCTCAGGGTTTCCTCGATTATACAGCGATAGTATGACCTGCTCCTATCTTTAAGTCTTAATAGTCACAGTGGCTGCCCCACACCTAATCTGTGGGTCGGATATCTTGAATAGTGAGCGTGGTCCTCATCACTCCTCCTATTTAATGACAACATGTTTTCTGAACCTGTTGCATTATACTCATAAAACTTTTTATCCATCGCAGTCCACCAAACTACCGATCGGATACCTGTTGCGACACTTGAGGTCTAGTGCAAGGTACTGCTGCCAGCGGCATAGTCTTTGATTGAAGGAACTCTGCTCGCGAGGACGTCAAGTGTGAATATCTTTACAGACAGTAAATTGACTATCAGACCAATGACAACCAGTATGGTAAGATCACAAACAGTCTTGGATTGTAAGAAGGAGAATAACGGCTTCTTTGAGGATGGCAAAATCCGCAGCGTTTGGGTGCCGGGCCATAACAGAGTAAGGGCAATTAAAAAGCACGACGGTGAAGGCCAGAGTACTGCCGTCAATAAACTTGGTTAACCCGAAGCCTTTCGGGTCAATGCATCGTTTGTGTGTCGGGTCATTGTAGCATAAGGGGAAATGGTAGACCAGACGATTTGGCAGTGAAGGCCAGAGGGCTGCCGTTAATAAACTTGGTTAACCCATAGCCTTTCGAGTCGACACCGACCGAATTAAGAGCATGGGCGACGAATGACTGTGGAACAGTGAAACGGTCGGTAAGACGGCTATAATCCCATGGGGTGATCCGGATCTTGAGAAGACTAGGCTATTACTGAAAGGAAGTTAGAAGGAGGTCGGTATAGATTTCGGTATCATAATGGGACACATAGGACTACGAGCTTACTTATGCAAAATCAGTGCTGCAAGTGGTGGCATGTGGGGAAAATGAGGAGACGTTGGAACATTTCCTATGTCATTGGCCGACTTTCGCGGCTAACACACACCGGTATTTAGGTGGGGGCACAAAACCAGACATGAACCAACTTAGGGGCGTGGTATGGAATTCCTGATTTAGATTTTTTTTCGAGATTACTTTATAGTATTAGGTGTACACAGCAAACCGATTACTGAATAAGGTGAATGTGCAAAGGAGTAAAATAATATGCGCACCCTCATTTCAACCCAACCAAATCTATCCTAAAGACAAAAATTCAGCGAAGTTTTCTCTAAAGACAAAATTTCATGAAAATTCTCTTCAAGGAAAAATTTTAGTAAAATTTTTCTAAGACAAAATGTCGTTGAAAGTTTCTCTTAAGACCAAATTTTATTGGAATTTTCTCCAAGACCAAAAATTTTGGTAAAAACAATATTCAGTGTGTTTGTTATATCCACCACCGACAGATGGGGCTATATTCATTTTGTCATTCCGTTTTGCAACACATCGAAATATCCATTTCCGACCCTATAAAGTATATATTGTATATTCTTGATCAGCGTAAAAATCTAAGACGATCTAGCCATCTCCGCCCGTCTGTCTGTTGAAATCACGCTACAGTCTTTAAAAATTGAGATATTGAGCTGAAATTTGCACAGATTCTTTTTCTGTCCATAAGCAGGTTAAGTTTGAAGATGGGCTATATCGGACTTTATCTTGATATAGCTGCCATATAAACCGATCTGGGATTTTGACTTCTTGAGCCTCTAGAGGTCGCAATTATTATCCGATTTGCTTGAAATTTTGTACGACATATTCTCTCATGACCATCAACATACGTGTTTATTATGGCCTGAATCGGTCTATAGCCCGATACAGCTCCCATATAAATCGATCTCTCTATTTTACTTCTTGAGCCCCCAAAGGCCACTAATCTTATTCGAATTGGCTGACATTTTACACAGGTCTCCAAACCGGACCAAACCGGACCATATCATGATATCGCTCTAATAGCAGAGCAAATCTTTTCTTATATCCTTTTTTGCCTAAGAAGAAATGCCGGGAAAAGAACTCGACAAATGCGATCCATGGTGGAGGGTATATAAGGTTCGGCCCGGCCGAACTTAGCATGCTTTTACTTGTCTTTTTTTATTTTCCAATCTCTTATTATATTTGATCCACCCTTATGTCACCTAAATCATAATAACAAGACCGCATCTAATGTGAGTTACTATGAATGCAACAACATATGAGTATGCAGTTGGCTTACTCAACGATATGATAATTTGTTTCATTAATGAAATGATGGGTAGGGCTTGTTTCAGTAATGAAATGATGGAACCAGTTACTTGAATTAAAACACTCAACATAAGATGCCGAGCATGTGTGACTGCAGACAAAGTCAGCAATTGTTAAAATTCGTTTTGTTTTCTTCGTATGAAAAACTATGAATGAATCAATGCTTGGAGTTTATGCATAAGGTAGCTGAGAGAGGGCCAAACTGTTGGGCAGATGACTTTAATGACAGATCAAAAAAAAATAAAAATAATCAAGTTTCCTACCACATTAATGCTGGGAATGGAGGCTAGTCATCATCGATAATCAGTTGTTAATTACTCGAAATAAATAAATAATAAATAAAACATACATCACATCTGGTTCAGTTGAGGTGGATATTGTGGACCATGGCTTAGGCCAGTCACACATAAACAGACACTGTGTTAATCTGAACAAAGCAATTTTTTAATGATTTGTTAATAAAATGATATGAGTTTGTCTTCATGTTGTTGTTTTTGTTTTTCTGCCTGGGAATCAATTAATTTTATTGGTTAATTTTACATTTTATGTCATTGCTGTCACTGGCTATTGTTTGCTGGCCACTTCTGTTGTAATTAAAATGTTGTTTTTTTTTTTGTTTATATTTCGAGTTTTGTTTGTTTATTGCCGGATATTTGCAAATAATTTACAGTTTGACATTTGCATTTGTTGCAAATGAAAATTGAGTTTTTTTTTTTGTTTTAATTTAACTTTTATTTGGTCATAAATTTTTGTTCAGTGAATTAAATCTGGCCGTTCGTTGTTATTTTAGATTTTAACACTTGATTAGGCGACATGAATTCATGACACTTTTTATTATCATGACAACCAAATGGTGTGGTATGGGCTGATACGAGGGCTGTTTACTAATGGGCAGTTGTAGCAGGTGTATCAGACGTTTTGTGGCAGCATGATTGATTTGATTAAATGTTGTCATTGTTATTGGCGCAATGTCGTGTTAAAACGCCCATTAAAATAAGATGAGAAAACAAACGAGCTTCATTGATTGATGGAATCAATGCGGTATTGCATTACCATAAATCAATGGAAAAGTTTTTTTTTCGTTTTTTTGTTCAACAAAGATTTTGTGTTTGAGATAAAAAATGCGATCACAGTAAAGAGAATACTAAATAGCTCTATGCAATATGTAACACAAATATGGAGCAGCCACAATTTTTTCCGCTATAGTTACCAAACTACAAATACTGTTACTGCTTCATATCGTCAGATTGCTTCATATGGCGGCTATATCCATATTTGGCAAAAATAAGTCATGGTTTGGAATCAACTCACTGCAGCAAATTTCGATGACTTCAGATAATAGATGAGCCTTTTATGGGCCAAACAACATAAATCGACAAGGATGATGAGGGCTCCAACACAATATAGGTTATAGCACAATAATATGACCTGCTCCTATCCAACGCAACTTACTGTACTGAATTTTAGCTAAACCCGGAAATCGGTTTATGGGCCAAAAACCTTCAAAATCATCATTAATTCTTTTGAATTGTCTAATTGTGAATGAATTCAAAAGACTTAAGACACAAACACTATCCAAGAAGTATTGTAAAGACTTAAGACACAAACACTATCCAAGTGGTGTTGTATGTTATAATGAAATCAAAAGACTTAAGAAACGAACTCGAAGTAAGTTGACTGTATATTGAAGTAATACTATCATTATTATTAATTATGGAACTTTAAGCAAAGGTCGAGCTGAGGCCATCGTGGCTTCGAATCCCAAGGAGGATATCATACAAATTTTTTGCACAGTGGGATGCGATCGACAAAAAATTTAAAAAAATATGCCGTGTGAGAACGTATACAGATAAATCTTTAAAAATTCCAAATGATTAGAGCTGTGGTATTATCGAGATCATCAGCGAAATTTCAAGATCGAAGGTGATCCGGGTATTCGGTATTTCGAAAAATTGTCCGGCTTCGAAATCTTCATTTGTAGTTTGATTTCCAAAATTCTTTTTTATACCTTCCACCATTGGATGGGGGTATACTAATTTCGTCATTCTGTTTGTAACACCTTAAAATATGCGTCTAAGACCCTATAAATTACACATATTCATGATCGTCATGGCATTTTAAGTGGATCTAGTCATGTCCGTCTGTCTGTCCGTCCGTCTGTCTGTCTGTTGGAAGCACGCTAACTTTCGAAGGAGTAAACATAGCCGCTTGAAATTTTGCATAAATACTTTTTATTAGCGTAGGTCGGTTGGGATTGTAAATGGGCCAAATCGGTCCATGTTTTTTATATAGCTGTCATATAAACCGATCTTGGGTATTGACTTCTTGGGCAACTGGAGGGCACAATTCTCGTGCGATTTGACTGAAATTTTGCACGTGGTGTTTTAGTATCACTACCAACAACTGTGCTAAGTATGGTTTAAATCGGTTGATAATCTGATATAGCTGCCATATAAACTCATCTTGGATCTTTATTTCTTGAGCCGCTAGAGGGCGCAATTCTCATCCACTTTTGCTGAAATTTACATGTGGTGTTTTTTGTTAGACTTCCAACAACTGTGCTTAGTATGGTTTATAACCTGATTTAGCTGACATATAAACCGATCTGGGATCTTGACTTCTTGAGCCTCTAGAAGGCGCAATTTTTGTCCGATTTGACTGAAATTTTGCACGTAGTGTTTTGATATCACTTTCAGCAATTGTGTTAATTATGATTCAAATCGGTAAATAATCTGGTATAGCTGTCATATAAACCGATCTTGGGTCTTGACTTCTTGAGCCTCTAGAGGGCGCAATTCTCGTCCAATTTGACTGAAATTTTGCACGAGGTGTTTCATTATCACTTCCAACAACTGTGCTAAGTATGGCTTAAATCGGTTGATAAGCTGATATAGCTGCCATATAACCTGATCTTGGATCTTTATTTCTTGAGCCGCTAGAGGGCGCAATTCTCATCTGGTTTGCTTGAAATTTTGCATGTGGTATTTTTTGTTAGACTTCCAACAATTGTGCTTAGTATGGCGCAAAACGGTACATAACCTGATATAGCTGCCATATAAACCGATCTGGGATCTTGAATTCTTGAGCCAATAGAGCGCGCAATTATCATCCGATTTGGCTGAAATTTTGCTTGAGGTGGTTTGTTACGACTTCCAATAACTGTGCTAAGTATGGCGCAAATCGGTACCTAACCTAATTTAGCTGACATATAAACAGATCTTGGGCCTTGAGTTCTTGAGCCTCTAGAGGGCGCAATTCTCGCCCGATTTGACTGAAATTACGCACGCAGTGTTTCGTAATCACTTCCAACAACTGTGCTGAGTATGGTTGAAATCGGTTGATAACCTGATATACCTGCCATATAAACTGATCTTGGATCTTTACTTCTAGAGCCACTAGAGGGCGCAATTCTCGTCCGATTTGACTGACATTTTGCATGAATTTTGTTTAACTTCCAATAACTGTGCTAAGTATGGCGTAAATCGGTCCATAACCAGATATAGCTGCCATATAAACCGATCTGGGATCTTGACTTCTTCAGCCTTTAGAGGGCGCAATTCTCATCTGATTTGACTGAAATTTTGCATGAGGTGTTTTGTTATGACTTCCAATAACTGTGCTAAGTATGGTGCAAATCGCTACATAACCTGATATAGCTGCCATATAAATCGATCTGGGATCTTGACTTCTTGAGCCTCTAGAGGCCGCAATTATTATCTGATTTGCCCGAAATTTTGTACAACTGATCCTCTCATGACCATCAACATACGTGTTCATTATGGTCTGAATCGGTCTATAGCCCGATACAGCTCCCATATAAATCGATCTCTCTATTTTACTTCTTGAGCCCCCAAAGGGAGCAATTCATATTAGAATTGGCTGACATTTTACACAGGTCTTCTATATAGAATTTAATTGTGGTTCAATCCAGACCATATCTTGATATCGCTCTAATAGCACAGCAAATTTTTTCTTTTATCCTTTTTTTTTTTTTGTCTAAGAAGAGATGCCGGGAAAAGAACTCGACACATGCGATCCACGGTGGAGGGTATATAAGATTCGGCCCGGCCGAACTTAGCCCGTTTTGACTTTTTTTACTTCACATATTACTGTCCAATTATTTTTTTTTTAATTTTTTTTTTTAACCTAGCATCTTAGAGAGCTTCCAGCTCCTTTTTGTAAGGCTAATTTGTGCCTTTAACTAAGTTCAACGATATGTTGACCTTAATTTCTCCCTTGAAAAGTTGGAAAATTGATCATCTTTAAATGAAGTTTACTAATCTGTGGCTCGAATCTTTAAAATATGGACAGAAATTTTTTCAGTGTAGTGATATGCTGGAGTGTTTTGAGCTCATTGCCAAAAACTGATTTTTATCCATAAAGCAAATTTTTAATAACTTAGCTTTAGGGAAATTTGTCTGTCGTTGGTACTCCTTGATCCTCTACTCTAGCCTCTTGATGTATGATCTGCAGACTAATTGCCAGATTCGCTTGCATGTTGCCACTCTATTCGTTCTTTGATTCACCGTAATCAGCTGTTTTCAAAGATTTGCAGAAAGAATTGGGTGAACAGATGTTAGTAGTTCTGGCAGTAACACCTTTTCATCTACGATATTTTCACTGACTAGGTTGCAGCAATGAACCACAACTGTCCTACAAGTGAAAACTTCTTATGGATGGCCAACCAGATTTTAAAAAACTGTTTGTTTGATGGACAATGCGATCATTTTTAGTAGTCAGTCAACTATCATGTTGTCGTTTGATACGCTTCATTCCGTTGAAAAAAAATTCTCTCATGTAGCTTAGCAATCGGCATTGGTAATGTTTTAATGATTTAAGCCAATCCAAACGTCGTTAACAAAAATTAAAACCTGAAGCATAGATGTCAATAAGAAAATCGGCATACCAGAACCAACTCACAAAAAGCACAGTGTTCAAAAATCTTCATACACATCCATCATGCAATCAAGTGTTTCCCTTCTTATATTGCTTTTAATCCTTTTACCTCAATTATGATTTTCTTAACATTCATCCTTTATTTGATTTCCCATCACTATGCCTTACCTACCTTACAAACTCCAACACTCTCTAAAGTCAATGCCTGAAACGCATTCTCACACACTTGCTGGAATCAAGTGAGAAGAAGGCGTTACCACTTTAGTTGCCGATATCCATCTAAGATCTCACCTCAACACAAAGGGAACGGAATGGCTAAAAAAAAGAGCAGAGATAAACCCAAAAATGATTTTCAACCAAGCAAATAAACATTTGCCAGGATGATGAGACTCGCCACTGAGGTGAGGTGTTTCAACCTTTTATGACTTGTGTTAATATTTGTTCAGTCAGCATCATTCTTTCGGACATTTTGGAGAAGCAAGCAAAGTCGTAGTTGGTGCTAATTCTAAAACAGACCCTAATTACAACAGCATTAAAGTGTCAAAAAAAAAATGATGACTTCTATAGATATGATGAAGAGGGCGCAATCCTCACCAACTCACACAATTCCATGCGGAAGATGTCGAATTTTTGAAATTGCATTACCGTTGTCCTCTTTGCTGGTTGGCCATAATGAACATATCAAATGATGGCTTTGGTTTTTGTGCCGCATCACCATGATGTTTGGTGTCCTGCACGATAAGATAGATTCAAGTTAATGGCCAAATTACTATGGATTTTTCGTTTTGTTTTGTTTTCGAAAGAGATTTCATAAAAGGCCAATGATGAGAAGGTTACTTTGATTGCCAGAAATTGTTAATGAAATTTTGTGATAAACATTTCATTTGACAGCATCTTTTGTGGTGAGATGCAGATGATGATTTTGGTGATGCCAACTTAGATAATGGTAATCTTAATTTTCTTCTACAGTCAGGCTAAGATCAAAGAATGGGAAATATTATGAATAGGGCAGTGCTTTTTTATTTCAGCTGTTGCTTCTTAAGACATAAGTGGTCAAATTAATACTAAGGTCGGGTAACCATTAGCCTTAAACATGGATATAGCTAATTTTTTGAACTCATCATACCTAAATCCAGCTTTAATTCAAAATAAACAAGTAAAAAGGCGTTAAGTTCGGCCGGGCCGAACTTTGGATACCCACCACCTCGGATATATATATAACAAAATATTGGTCTTTTTAGTAGATATATCTAAAAATAAACCGATCTGAACTATATACCACACAAATTTCAGTGCAATCGGATTAAAAATGCGCCTTTTATGGGGCCAAGACTTTAAATCGAGAGATCGGTCTATATGGCAGCTATATGCAAATCGCGATCGATCTAGACCAAATTGCAGAAATATGTGGAGATGCTTAACTTAACTCTTTGTCCCAAAGTTCGGCAACATCAGACAATAAATGCGCTTTTTATGGCCCCAAAACCTTAAACCGAGAGATCGGTCTATATGGCAGCTATATCCAATTCTGGACCGATCTGAGCCAAATTGACGGAGGATGTTGAAGGGTTAATATAACTCACTGTCCCAAATTTTAAGCAAAATCGGATAATAAATGTGGCTTTTATGGGCTTAAGACCCTAAATTGGGAAATCGGTCTACCTGGCAGCTATATCCAAATCTGAACCGATCTGTGCCATATTGACGGACGATGTCGAAGGGCCTAACACAACTCACTGTCCCAAATTTTAAGCAAAATCGGATAATAAATGTGGCTTTTATGGGTCTATGACCCTAAATCGGAGGCTCGGTCTATATGGCAGCTATATCTAAATCTGAACCGATCTGAGCCGTATTGACGGAGGACGTCGAAGGGCCTAAGACAACTCAATGTCCCAAATTTCAGCAAAATCGGATAATAAATGTGGCTTTTATGGGCCTAAGACATAAAATCGGAGGATCGGTCTATATGGCAGCTATATCCAAATTTGGACCGATTTGGGCCAAATTGACGGAGGATGTCGAAGGGCCCAACGTAACTCACTGTCCCAAATTTCAGCAAAATCGTGGCTTTTATGGGCCTAAGACCCTAAATCGGCGGATCGGTCTATATGGGGGCTATATCAAGATATAGTCCGATATAGCCCATCTTCGAATTTAACCTGCTTATGGACAAAAAAAGAGTCTGTGCAAAATTTCAGCTCAATATCTCTATTTTTAAAGACTGTAGCTTGATTTCAACAGACAGACGGACAGACGGACGGATATGTCTAGATCGTCTTAGATTTTTACGCTGATCAAGAATATATATACTTTATAGGGTCGGAAATGGATATTTCGATGTGTTGCAAACGGATTGACAAAATGAATATACCCCCATCCTTCGGTGGTGGGTATAAAAATGGATAATAATTGTTATGCTATTGGAGCTATATCAAGTTATTGTCCCATTCGAACCATAAGTTAATTGAATGTTGAAGCCCATAGTAGAAGTCATTGGGCAATATTTCAGTCCATTCGGAGAAGAATAACCCCTTGTAGGGGCTCAAGAAGCATAATGGGGAGATCGGTTGAAATGGGAGCTGTATCAGACTATAGATCGACTCAGGCCATATTGGACACGCATGTTGAATATCATGGGAGAAGCCGTTGTACAAAATGTCAGTCAAATCGGATAAGAATGATGTCTTCTAATGGCTCAAGAAGTCAAGATTCAAAATCGGTTTATATGGCAGCTATATTAGGTTATGGACCGATTTGAACCATACATAGCACAGATGTTGAAAATCATAACAAATCACCTCGTGCAAAATTTCAGCCCAGTCAGATAGAAATTGCGCCCTCTAGAGGCTCAAGAAGTCAAGATCCAAGATTGGTTTATATGACAGCTCATAGACCGATTTGAACTACAACAACTGTGAATTTGAACATAACACAGTTGTTGGAAGTCATGACGAAACACTTTATACAAAATTTCTGCCCAATTGGATAGGAATTGCGCTCTCAGAGGCTCAAGAAATTAAGACCCCAGATTGGTTTATATGACAGCTATATC